>NC_058410.1:23691412-23759475 GCF_002201575.2 Neomonachus schauinslandi | reverse complement strand
ATCACAGTAGCTACCTTAAGACACACACACACACACACACACACACAAATACGCACACCCTGCGGGATACTTTCCAAATGATCTCTTTAGATTTTTTCTGTCTTTTACTCTGCACATCATTTTAGAGAGTGTCTTCTGATGTCCTCAAGTTTAATGTTGTTTCTTTTGAGGTGCCTAACCTTCTAAGAGGGAGGGAGGGGGGAGAGAGAGAGAGGGAGAGATTCAAGTTTGTATTCAGCCAGACTCAATCCAGGAGTCACCTCTACCGATCTGTGTGGTATCTAGAGAATCCGAGGGCCTGACTGCTGCCACCTGCTAACAAGGAGAGACTAGATACATGAAAACATATGTGGGCTACAATGGCACCCAATGCCTCCCACCAACTTACTGTGTAAAAAAGAAATATGGTGTATGCTTTACCACCTCTGCCTTCCAAGTCTCACATAAAATATCTCTTGTAGCCCGTGCTAATTTAGAACTGTGCAGAAAAGAGAATTGTGGAAATGAGTTCTAGCTTAGCTAAACTGACACAATACACAGGTACATTTACCCTTTCCTAGAAGCTTTATAGTCTTATCATTTTACATATAAGTCACTGATACACTCAAATTAATTTCTGTATCTAGAGTCATGAGACATGGTGTTAGGTTAAATTCATTTTTTTTTTTTTTTTGTCATCTGGACATTCATTTCCAGGACCACGGGTAGATTATTATTTCATTATTGGATTATATTGGTGTTTTTGTCAAGGATCACTTGATTATATACATGTCTTTATTTCTAAATTCTTTATTCTGTTTCATTAATCAATGTGTCTATCCTTGGGCCAATAACATTGTCATAATTTTTTAAAGCCTTATGATAAGTCTTGCAGTCAGACAGAGTAAGATCTCCAACTTGTTTTTCCTATTGCAAGACAGTTCTGACTGTTCTAGGTCTTTTTTTTATCCATATACATTTTAAGAATAAGTGTGTTGCTTTCTATTTTAAGAATCCTGCTGGAATTTTAATTTAGATTGCTGTGGATATGAAGATTAACTTGGGAGGAATTTCCATCTTAACAATCTTTAATCGTTAACCCACGAATATAATGTATCATTTCACTCAGTCTTTTTAAATTTCTCTCAAAACGAGTTGCTGGTATATAATTCCCACACATAGTCTATATTTATCACCATTATTTGATTGTTTTTGTTTCCTAACTTCAATAACTGGTTTGTATATGCATCTACTATAACTTTTCTTCTATCAACAGGTCATATTTTTCTGTCTTTTTTATATGTTTAGCAAATTGTTACTGTGTTTTATTGTGTATAAGAGAAATAAAGTGGATAACATCCACCAGTATCCCTGCTCCATATGTAAGGAAGATACTGTACCTAAATAAAATGTTTTGCACTGGGACACAACTATGTTCCAGTATGGGTTAAAAAAAAAAAAAAACCCAGTATTGGTAAAAGCCTGTCCTCCACTAGTTTGTGTTTGTTCTTCAAGAATGCTCTCCTTTGATATTGACTGAGACTTTGAAGAGTCTACATCCTCAGCATTGAAAATTCTATCCATCTGGGTTTTCTTGAGATTGGCTTTTCACTCTCTCACAGGTTCAAATTTCCCTCTTTTCTGCATGTGCTCTCCGTCTATCTGGACTTTGTCCCTGAGGTACCCAGTGATAGTGGAGATTCCCTCTGTCTTATCTGTTCTATATCACCCATTTTCCTTTGAAACCCAGAACTCACCAATAGCCTAAGGTCACCTTAAATTTGGGATTCCAGTTTCTATTCAGTTATACCAGCCAATCATGGCTGCCAGTATCTGTTTCATTTTACTGAGAGGTGGAAGCCAACCTGTTTAAACTTATAACTACTTATGGATTTCAGATTAAATGTGCCATATTACTATTAATTTTTAAAACTGTCTAATAATTCTATATTACTTTTCCTTAGCTACATCGCTTTCCTTTAATTCAAGGGTACTTAAGTAGGGATGATTTTGTCCCTGAGGGGTCATATAGCAATGTCTAGAGACTTTTTTTCTTGTCTCACCTTGTGAGGAAAATTGCTATTAGCATCTATTGCATAGAAGCCAGGGATGGTGTTAAACATCTTATAATACACAGGACAGTTAATAAGGAATTATCTGGCCCCAAATGTCAAAAGTCAAGATTGAAGAACTTTGCTTTAGTTTAATTACTTCTGCTATTCTGGTTTCCCTTGAAAGTTTCTGCCTATCTTTACTACTTCTTTATATATAACCCAAATAATAATAATCCTTATCATTCACTTGTTAAATTCATATATATATACCTTTACCACCTTCTAGAAAATAAACGGACTTTGAAATATCTTAGGTCCGCTTACACCTTGTAACAATTGTATAATTATGGTGCCTAACTTTAATCCTCCACATTAAATTCCACTAGATATTAATATTTTGGGTTTACATTATAAATATTTGTCTTTTAACTCATGTATTTACCCTTTATATTGTACTCTATCACTCTCTACACTTCCAGGCTTCCATCTGAATTTTTCTTTTGCCTAAAACCTTTTTAGTATTTCCTTTATTGCATGTGTATTGCTGAAGACTTCTTAAAAGTCTTTTCTTCGAAAACTTCTTAACTCACCTTAATTATTGAAGAACACATTTGTATGGTAAACATTGTATATTGCCATTTATTCCTTTAATTAATTTAAATAATTCCATATTTGTCTAGCAGCCAGGGAACAGTTGCATTATATCAGTATTAGAGCTGCTCACTTCATGATAATCTTTTTTTTTTTTCCTTTGTCTTTGGCTTTATTCAGTTTTACTATGTTGTTCTTAGACATGGCTTTCTCTTTATTTAACCTTATTGGCTTTCTTAAAGTATCTTCAATCTGTAGCTTTATGTATTTCATTAATTTTGGAAAATTGTCAGTTATTATCTCATCCAATATAGGTTTCTCTCACTCTCTCCTCTCTTTCTGAGACTAGTTAAAAATATTGAAATTCTTTTCTATATTTGGTATGTCTCTTTCCTTCTTTTTTCTTATACATGCTTCCAATGAGATATTTTCCTGTGATCTCACTTCCAGTTCTCTAATTCATCATCTGTGAAATCTGCTATAAGATCCATGTATTGATTCCTAATTTCAGCTACCATCATTTTATGTTTTTAATGATAAATTTGTCATTTGTTTTCAATTTATAGTTTGTCATTTAATTTCTTGAACATGTTAGTCACAGTGATTTTAAAATCCATGCCTAACAACCTACATTTGTGTTCTCCATGAGTCAGTTTCTAATATCAATTCCCTCTTGTTTTTCAATAATAATTTACCTTTTTGCATGCCCAGTAATTTTATTAATTATAGATTGCTCCACAAGAAAACTGTAGAGAAAATTTAAAGTTCTTGTTGATGTTACTTCCCTCTAGAGAGACTTTTTTTTTTCCTACTTTTAGCAGACACTATGCTAGGGGAGGTGACCCTAATCTAATAGGGATTAAATTGATTTGAAACTGGTCTTTAGTCTTTGTAGGGGATGGTATCATCTGAATTGGCATTGCTCCTGGCATTTAGCTCTTTGAATTTTTCCACTGAAACTTTGGGGTATGCATTCAGGAGTCTCTTACTTGGCAGACCATAAACTCTATTTATCTTCAAGTCCCATAAGACATTCAGCTGCTCAGCCTCACAGACTGGATTTTAAATTAAGCAAATGCCTTAATGGGTAAATCAAAAGCAAATGTTACGGTCATATTTTTGGACTGCCTTTTTTTTTTTTCTCCTCCAGGATCATGGCTCTAACATCATCACTGTCTTGGTAAATGAAAAGAGATTTAAAAAAACAAGTCTTAATCCTACATTGCTGTAACTATAAATATCTACTTCACATTATTTTCAAATCCAGATTTATGGCATTGCTATTTTCCTAGTATTTATTTCTTTTATTCGATTCTTTTTATTTCTTCTGCTATCTTAAAACCAGCTTTCTCTCTCACTCTCATTCTCTCTCTTGTTCCTGCTTACTCTCATCACACACTGTTGTCTAATTCATTTTGCACTTATTTCCAAAATACAATATTTTCTTTTTTTTTTTCTGAAAACACAAAATAGATGACTGCAAATGTACTTATCTTTACCAAAGAAGTCTTTTTTCAGAATATGCACCTAGTATGCTGCTATCTGTGTTCTATAGTAAATATACTTTTATAGGTCCTAGGTTATTTTTATTCTGTTTTCTTCTCAGCCTATCATCCTTTTAGAACAAGCTTTATTATGATGGACATTTGACTCAAAACAGTATGTAAAATCTCTGAATTATCACTAAATCTCCTTTTCATATTACTTCATTTATACACATTGATAATATCTAGATAAAATGTGTCAGTATTTTTGAACAGGTGACACCATTTCCTCTTTTACAGCACTAAATAAAACTTTCCCCAGGTTTTCTATGATTGATCATTTTAATCATGACTTGGCAGAGAAGAGAAAAACTTGTGTTCAGTTAAAAAATTTCATACAAAAGAATGCATTAGAATTCCAAGGAAAAAATTGAAATAATTCCAGAAAATCCTATCTGATATTCAGCCTGATTCTTTCATGAAGATCTTTTGCTGGTTTTTATAAATTTTCTTTTTGTGTGTCTCAAAAAGTCTATTCATGACACATACCGAAAAGACATTTTTAGAAAAGAGAAATCTAGACCCTTTTGTAGGAAAACCAGCTGACAGCAACATTTTGCTTTTTCTCCTAGAAACATCTATTTCTTATTTCTTTTCTCACAAACATTTTATTTTCAGATTTGGTTGGTGGAAAGTTTTAAAACAAAATGCCCTTGTAGTGGCTAATTTTATGTGTCAATTCAGCTAGGCGAGTGTGCACAGTTGTTGGATCAAACACCAGTCTAGATGCTGTAAAGTTTTTTTTCTTTAACATGTGACTAACATTTAAATTAGGAGACTTCAAGTCAAGCAAATTACCCTCTCCCCTCATGTGAGTGGACCTCATTCAATCAGTTGAAGGTCTTAAGAGCGAAGACTGAAGTTTCCTGAGGAAGAAAGAATTTTCCTCAAAACTGCAACATAGAAACCATACCTGAGTTTCCAATCTGCTTCCCTGTGGAATTCGGAGTCAAGACTGCAAGGTCAACTCTTTCCAGAATTTCCATTCTGCTAGTCCGCTCTACAAATTTGCCAGCCCTCACAATCTTATAAGCCAAACCAATTATAATAAATACCTATCTCCATCTCCATCTCCAATTGGTCTGTTTCAGTGAAGAACATTAACTAATGTAGTCCTGGTGTGAAGGAAGAAGAGGTGAACTAGTTTAGTTCCTTCTTCAAAAAAGGGAAATATTGATATCTTTGAGATTAGTGCAGACTAGAGTTCAGGAGATATGTAATGACAAGGAAACAGGCATCTTAAACAGAAAAAGAAATTGCCCTTCTGGTTCCAATTCTGGGAAGCAATCCGGTTACACCTTGGAGAAAAGTAATAGATCCTGACAAGTGGATCTTCTGGCTGCTAAAAGAGCGAGGGCATTCTAGAAATTGGCCTATGGATTCCTTGGACAGGAATATTGGTTCTAAGTACTCAAATATGTCAAGATTAATTAAGACAGCCAGATTTTATTGACAGTTCATGGCTTGGAACTGGAATCTGAGACTCACTGAAGGATTTTCCATATTCCCTGGTAAGAAGGCTGGGCTAACATAGAACTGCATAATCTCAAAATCATTAAACCAAGCCAAGCAAAAGTGTTTTTCTGCTATTTAGAGAATCTAGTTTAGACCAACATAGCCTAGAACAAAATACCTAACCCAGTAAGGTGTTTAACTCACAAATGTTGTTCTTATTCATGGCTAAAACTTTAAGGCTGAAATGCATTTTGAATGGAGAGTATTCACATATGGCAGCAGAGCGAAATATGCATTTATATGCCTAATCTAAGACTATCAGAATATACTAAATAAGGGGCACCTGTGTGGCTCAGTCAATTAAGCATCTGCCTTCAGCTCAGGTCATGATCCCAGGCACCTGGGATCAAGCCCCATAATGGGCTCCCTGCTCAGCAAGGAGTCTGCTTCTCCCTCGTCCTCGGATGCTCCCCCTGCTTGTACTCTCTTGCTCTCTGTCAAATAAATAAAATATTTAAAATATATATACTAAAAAAAATAAAAGAGAAAAGATATAGATACTTCCTTGAGGCACTGAACTACAACATATCATATATATTTTAGGTGGTATTTCATAATGTGTCTAGGAAAAGATACCTGTTTGAAAATCATCAAAATCTTCCTCTGACACAACTCTGTACCCCTCAAGTTTTAAAATACTATTAATCAGTAGCATTACTTAAAAGAAAAAAAATCTGCCTTCTCAATGCAGGAGGTATTGCAATTAAAACCTCTAAGACAGAAAAAGCTGTACGCACAGTAGTACACTCAAGCTGAATATTAAATATATATATATATGAAAGACTCCCTAGGGCGGATGAGCTTTTTAATCATAGTGTTTGACTTTCCACATCTGATTTGTTGCTCCTTCTATGGCAGGAGGATGGACTTGGTAGCACATTTTTCTCTAATTTCTTGATAAGCACTACTATCAAACTGACAGCCTGGACTGATTAAATATCCCTATTCACACACAGACATAATCACTGCCTTTAAGGACCTCTGAGCTAAAATTAAATGTAAATTAACAAAGGCCCAAACCCCTCTTCAGCTTCTTTCCTCTCAGGCAATTAATACATACTACTTTGTGGGGAAGACAGTGTTCTTACAAATCACACTTATTGTTATTATTTTATTGGTCCAGTAGAGGTCAGATGAAATCCAACCAGAGAAAGAACAATAAAAGAACATATTTAAAGCAAAACAGAATTGAATTTAGAAAAAAGAATATAGAGAAGCTGAGAGATATGTAAGTTGAAACAAGGACATTCAGAGTTTAGAGAAAATAAGAAAAAAACAAACATGTCTTTTAGCACTAGTTTAGCAAACAATAAATGATTAGGGAAGAGAGAATGAGATACTGAAAATCCAGGTTAGAGTCCTAGGCTCAAAAATGCCAGGCAGCTATTATGGACATTGTGGGGCTAAAATAAAGACAAACAGTAGACACAATAAAAATATGTAACTTTGACCAGGACTTGTAATCATCAATGGAGATAATGGGGATCTATAGGTTCTGTAAGCAATTTGAAGTTTCTGTGAGCTACAATTTTCCTTGCCATCAACTTAGGGTCAGAGTTGATCTGAGGCCCTCAGAATGCCCAAATTCAGAGGGAGAGGAGAGATGGTACAATTGGATCAAACTGGGGGAAAAGGTTATCCAGAAAGGTCAGTGATTGATGGAATAAGATCACTGCCAATATCTTTTTGTATAACCCTTCTTCTGCGATTAAATTACTGATAGATTTTGAGGGTTCATGCATATAGATGAGACTACGATTCTGTATTAATATTGCCTGACAAATTTGCTACATTTTGGTAATCAATTTGCTTTCCCAAGCACTAAAAAGTATTCTTTTTCCATTCTTCTCAAACCCCCACATTTATCTTCCCACCTTTCCCACATCCACTTTACAGAGCAATAGAAATTATCCTACCTACATCATCCCACCACAAATCCACAAACTTCTCTTTCCCATAAAACGTGGTTTGTTCCAGCATCCTCTGAAGTCCATCCATGCCCATAATTACAGAATATTCACGGTGTTGTTTTTTCTGTTCATTTCTGTGTCTCCAATTTCACTGTTTATTCTATCTCTACCATCACTATTTAAATATGCTCAAAATCCTCAAACCTTGAAAAATGTCTTCATTTGATCTTCTTACCCCATACTCCATCAACTAGGTTTTTCATTAATTGTCTCCTTGATGGGCAGATATCATGACCGCACCCCCCCTTATTTCAATCCCATTAATGAGGGATAAGATGAGGGTTTTACGGTATCACATAGTTTCTCACGAGAAAATGAAAGAATCTCTGAATTTTCTTCCATCAAACACACCAATGCTCATGAAAAATTCATAGAAGCAACAAAAAATAATAAAATAAAACACTACGAAACAAAATAAAGCAAAATACATAAAAATCAAGATAAATGACACAGTATTTCATCATTAACTGAATCAGTGACCAAAGGTACAAAGAAAGTAAAAAAAAAAAAAAAAAAAAATGGGTGGGAGCATACAATTTTGACAAGCCTAAATGTTGCTTTCTCTCTCTCTCCTAATTCAAAATCCAGTGATTTCAATAAATACTTTCAAATTAAATGTCCAGAGAGACTTGTCTTCTGAATTCCAGGCTGGAATATGAAGCTGTTTCTCAGTATCTTCTCTTGCATGTTTCATTAGAACTTCTAACCAACATGTTGAAAACTGAAATGATGACTCCCTCACTAAAGAAAACAGAATATGGGTTCCTCTCTCTTCGCAGTTACAGTAAATTGCATGGCTCTGATCGTTACAGTCATAACTAATTCCTCATTCCCCCTCATTCCCCACATCAAATCAAACACTAAATCTTGTTTGTCTACTTCATTAGTATGTCTGTGTTTCTTGCATTCAAGTCCATTCTCTCCCCTTTTATCACCCTACTTCAAGCTGCCATCATCTGTCTGTAACCAGATCTAAACTAGTCTTGCAGCTCTTAACCAATGCCTTCCTTTCAACTATTCTTCTGGCACCAATAGAGTAATATTTTTATTTTTATTTTATTTTTTTAAAGATTTATTTATTTGACAGAAAGAGAGAGCATAAGCAGGGGGAGCAGCAGACAGAGGGAGAAGCAGGCTTCCCACTGAGCAGGGAGCCTGATGTGGGGCTAGATCCCAAGACCCCAGGATCATGACCTAAGCCAAAGGCAGATGCTTAACTGACTGAGCCACCCAGGCACCCCCAGAATAGTATTTTTAATAAGAACTGAATTATGATCACTCTCTGTTACCGTTATTTTATACATAGAAAAAATCCCTAAACATGTTCTACATACCACTATGTGATTTGGACATTCCTTGTCTCTCCATCCATATCATCATCATCATGGATGAGCTAGATCGATATTCTCTCATTCCATGAATATGTGAAGCTTCTTTCTCCACAGAGAGACTACATTTTTCTTAGAACAGCTTTCCTCAAACCTTTTTTTTGGTATAGAAATTCAAAGAGAAATTATTTTAAGCTTTGTGGGCCATAAAGTTTCTATTAAAATTACCCAACTTACCCAATGTAGTGCAAAAGCAGCCATAGATAATACCTAATGAATAGGTCTGTGGTCCAGTAAAATTTCATTTACAAAATTTGGGCAACAGGTGGGATTTGGCCCACAGGCCTTAGTTTGTCAACTCCTGGCCTAAAATATCTTCACTGTCTTTATCATTCAGGAGGTTCACTCACACCCATCCTTTAGGTGTTATGATAAATCAAAAAATGTTTAACCTTCCCACAAATTTTTAAGCCTTTCAATACTAGGCTTTCACTGCCTCCTTTAAAGTTGTTTTCTCTGTTCCTAACATAATCCTATTTAGTTAATAGTTTTGTAATTATGTATAAAATATCCTTCCTACTGACAATGCAATCTCCATGAGGGCAAATGCTATCTGTAATTCAGTTAGCTGCTGAATTTCCAGGCATACTTGCCTGGTATGATACACTCAGAAGTATGTGTTGAATGCATGCATCTTCTCTTAAACTCTGTATCTATATCAATGAAACTTTCTCTAGTCTTGATGTGGTGGCCTGTATTATTTTTTAAAACATTCACTGAATCTCACTGGCTCTGAGACTTGGTTTGGACAATGAAATGATGTGGAAATGTTATGTATGAGTCAATAGCATGGGGTATAAGAAACAATATCTGGTTGAACACGTCCTCCATTTCCTGCTCCTGCAACTGTAAGACTGACAACAATGAGCAGTATAATCTCCTGATGAACTACAAATAGGGTTGCTAGATATAGCAAATAAAAATATAGTACATCCATTAAATATGTATTTCAGATAAACAGTAAACACATTTTTAGGATGAGTATATCCCAAATATTGCATGAGATTTGCTTATACTAAAAAAATGGTTTACTGATATTCAAAATTGGACAATCATTACCCACAATGGAAATGTAGACTGAGTAAAAACTAAACTTTGTTTTTGTAAGCCACAGAAATTTGACAGTTGTTTGTTTCCACAATATAACTTATCCTGACTAATATAACCACAGTTCATCCACTATAAAGAAAATAAATTTTTGGATTAGACACTACTGCCTCATTTTTAGGGTTCAAAGATATTTCTTTCCCAAGTGAAGACTGATATTTTAAACTGCAAAAACACTGCCTTATCCATGGGACATCTTTCTTTCCAACCTATAAACTATGGCCATAAAAAAGGTAGAACTATTCCCATATTTTGTTTTGGAAAACCCTATAAATCAAATCAATTACCAACGAGTGATATAAACTTTTGTTGTTCCTCTCCAAAAGTGTTTTAAACTAAGTACTATAAGATACAGATAATTCCTTTGATATTTGAAACTTGTGGAAATGTCAGAAATAATATACAGATTTGACTCAATATAAAGTTACATTTAACTACAAGGAAAAATTCTGATTTCTTATATCAGAAATGATATAAGAAATGATGGATCTGAACAAGACAAGTTAAGATAGAGGGATTTGTCTTCACTCTCTCTCCCTCACTTGGTCCTGGACCATGTCAGGCTAGGAGTTTTAGTCTGGGGAGTCAACACTACTGTATTCACCTGCTTCAGCAACAATCCCTGGTGAAGTACAAAAAGGAGGAAAACAAACATAGCTCGGCAAAGGGAACTGCATAAGAACATATGCAATGCTCTGAAACTCAAATTCTGAAATGACGTTCCCCACAATGGATCCACTTTAGCGGAATAAGTAGTTCAGACTGGGGACAATATGTTGTAAAGCTGCCCTGGAACCAGGATGACTAAATGAGCTCACCTCAATTTTGCTGACAGGTGTACTGGATGATGAGAGCAGCACTACTGCGTTTATGTCTTTGAATGAGTCAGTAAACAATTATTACCGAAATAAATTAGGGAGGATTTTATTACAAGGGAATAGAGAAAGAGCAACATTGTAAACCCTAGTTATATCCTAATGAATGCATGTGATTGTGCGCTCTGTGGGTTTTTTTTCCCCTTGATCAGTTTTACCAGGAAACTGACTGAGTATTGCTACTTCTCATTTTTATTTTTATTGATTTACCCAATGGTAACACAAAAGAATATACAGAAACTTATCAAAACTAAGGAAAGCCCACTGGATATAAGATGGATATTAAAAAATCAAAATTATGGTCCTGGCCAAAAAAAAGACACATAAATCAATAGAACAGACTAGAAAACCCAGAAATAAACCCACAATCATACGGTTGATTAGTCTTCAGCAAAGAAGAAAGAATATCTTATGGGAAAAAGACAGTCTCTTCAACAAATGGTATTGGGAAAACTGGACAGCTACATGCAAAAGAATGAAACTGGACAAATGGTGAAATATTTACCATGTACAAAAATAAGCTCACAATGGCTTAAAGACCTAAATGTGAGACTTGAAACTATAAAAATCCTAGAACAAAGCACAGGCAGCAATTTCGCTGACATTGGCCATAGTAACATCTTTCCAGATATGTCTCCTGAGGCAAGGGAAATAAAAGCAAAAATAAACTACTGGGACTTCATCAAAATAAAAAGCTTCCGCATAGTGAAGGAAACAATAAAACTAAAAGGGAACTTAAGGAATGGGAGAAGAGATTTATGAATAATATATCCAATAAAGGGTTAGCATCCAAATTATATATAAAGAACTTACACAACTCAACAGTCAAAAAACAAATAATCCAATTAAAAAATGGGCATAAGACATGAACAGACATTTCTCCAAAGAAGACATCCAGATGGCTAACAGACATATGAAAAGATGCTCAACATCACTCATCACGGAAATGCAAATTAAAACTACAATGAGATGTCACCTTACACCTGTCAGAATGGCTAAAATAAAAAACATAATAAACAAGTATTGGTGAGGATGTGGAGAAAAAGGAGCCTTCATGAGCTTTTGGTGGGAATGTAAACTGGTGCAGCCACTGCGGAAAACAGTATGGAGTTTCCTGAAAAAGGAAAAAATAGAACTACCCTCTACAATCCAATGATCATACTATGGGTATTTAATCAGAAAAATACAAAACCACTAATTCAAAGGGATACATGCACCCCCTCATTTATAGCAGCATTATTTAAAATAGCCAAATTATGGAAGCAGCCCAAGTATCCACTGACTGATGTATGGATAAAGAATATGTGATATATATGTACACACACACACACAATGGAAAATTATCTAGCCAAAAAAAGAATGAGCAATAACATAGGTGGAGCTAGAGAGGATAATCCTAACTGAAAAAAGAATAAAACAAATATATTATTTCACTCATAGTGGAATTTAAGAAACAAAACAAATGAAAAAAGGAAGAAAAAGAGAGAGACAAACCAAGAAACAGACTCTGAACTATAAAGAACAAACTCTGCTTACCAGAGGGGAGGTGGATGGTGGGATGGGTGAAATATGGGATGGGCATTAAAGAGTACACTTATCATGATGAGCACTGAGTAATGTAGAGAATTGTTGAATCACTATATTGTACACCTGAAACTAATATAACACTGCATGTTAACTATACTGGAATTCAAATAAAAAACTTAATTAGAAAAAGTCAATATTGCTCCGACAAATGTCCCTGAAGTTGAATTCTCCTAGAAGCAGACACAAATCCAAGGATTTAGGCATAAATTACTTTTTTTAAAGGAACCATTCCAGAAGATACCAGAAAGGAAATGGTTGAAGCAGGGCAGAAAAGTAGAAGCCAAACAAGAGTATGAAAACAGAAGGGGTCATAGCCTCAAACTAATTCCACAAGAAACTCCAGAGTTCAAATTATATCCCACAGTTAGTCCTACCTTGGTAATGTATTTTCATTTTGGACAGACACAGGCTATGGTATGCCTAGATTAGGTGAGAATAGACACGAGATGCTCCCCACTGTGGGGAGAAGGGGTTGGGATGGAACAGTGAGTCCTCTCAAAAGTCTCAGAGGTGAGCCCAAAGCAATCAAGCATGCATAAGCCCAGGGCTGGGCACACAAAATAGTAAATGAAGTTGAGGGATCTAGGCAGAGCACAAGCAGTATCTGCTCTAACACAAGGAATATCTAATTAGAAAACTGAAGTAAGACACACCTGGGTGGCTCAGTCAGTTAAGTGTTGGACTCTTGATTTCAGTTCAGGACATGATATCAGAGTTATGAGACTGACCCCACATTGGGCTCCATGCTGGGCATGGAGTCTACT
The DNA here is from genome assembly GCF_002201575.2 of Neomonachus schauinslandi. Classification (NCBI taxonomy): domain Eukaryota; kingdom Metazoa; phylum Chordata; class Mammalia; order Carnivora; family Phocidae; genus Neomonachus; species Neomonachus schauinslandi. Next base: position 23,746,101 of record NC_058410.1, on the reverse strand, counting down.
TGAATTTCTCTCTTCCTCTCCTTCTGCTCCTCCCCTCTCTCTCTCCCTCTCAAAAAACAAAACAAAACAAAAAACAAAACACAAAAAAAACAAACACACAAAAAAACAGAAGTCAGATAAAACAGACATCTATAATAGCATAGAAATTAAAAATAATCAGTAGATAACCTAACAGAAATGCAAAATACCTTTCAGTAAGTCAACTGAAATAAAATCTTAGGGAAGTAAATGATGTTAATGGATAAGAAATGTAACCTTGTAAATATATCACTCTTCCAAAACTGATCTAAAAATTCAATAAAATTATAATTAAAACCCTACAACCCAGCAATTGCACTACTGGGTATTTACCCCCAAAGATACAAATGTAGTGATTCGAAGGGGCACCTGCACCCCGATGTTTATAGCAGCAATGTCCACAATAGCCAAACTATGGAAAGAGCCCAGATGCCCATCAACAGAAGAATGGATAAAGAAGATGTGGTATATGATGGAATATTATGCAGTCATCAAAAAATGAAATCTTGCCATTTGCAATGACGTGGATGGAACAAGAGGGTATTATGCTAAGTGAAATAAGTCAATCAGAGAAAGACAGTTATCATATGATCTCACTGATATGTGGAATTTAAGAAACAAGGCAGAGGATCATAGGGGAAGGGAGGGAAAAATGAAACAAGATGAAACCAGAGAGGGAGACAAACCGTAAGAGACTTAATCTCAGGAAACAAACTGAGGGTTGCTGGAGTGGAGGGGGGTGGGAGGGATTGGGTGGCTGGATGATGGACACTGGGGAGGATATGTGTTGTGGTGAGCGCTGTGAATTGTGTAAGACTGATGAATCACAGACCTATACTCCTGAAACAAATAATAATACATTATGTTAATAAAAAATAAAATAAAATTGAAATATTAAAAAATTATAATTAAAATCCTAATTGGATTTGGGGGGAAGCATAAGAATTCATAAAATTAGTCTAAACTTTGCACAAAAGAATAACATAAATAAGATAATTCTGGAAAGGAAGACCAAAAAGGAGAACTTTCTTAGCAAATTCAAACACATTTTACACATAAATAATAATTAAACTAGTGTGACACTGGTCTAGAAGGACAAAATAATCAAGGCCTGACCTGAGATTGTCTTAAGCATATTGATGATTAATCTTTGGAGTGTGTGAAAAAGGTATGAAAGTAAAACAGTAAGGAAAAAGGGTGGGATGCAGAGGTATGAGATAAGCTAACCAGAACAATAAGAAATTACCATTTATCCACACAATGGAATCTTACTTGGCCATACAAAGAAATGAAGTATTGATTCAATCTACAACATGATTAAAGTTTGAAAACCTTGTGCCAAATGAAAGAATCCAGATACAAAAAGCCACATATTGTAGGATTCCATTTATATGAGACGTCCAGATTAGACAAATCTAGAGAGACAGAAAACAGATTAGTATTTGCCAGGATTAAGGGGAAGGAGAAATTTGGGAGTGACTGCTGAAGGGTATAGGGCTTTGGGGAATGGATGATGAAATGTTCTGGAATCACATTGTTGTGACTGATGCACAACTTAGTGAATCTACTAAAAATCACTGAATTGTACACTGTAAAAAGGTGAACTTTATGGTATGTAAATCATATCTTGATAAAACTCACTACAAATATATTTTGAACTGTTCCTATAATAGCTCCTGGAGTAAAAGAAATTATAAAATTTTTAAAATAGGGGATCAGAGGAGTTTACCAACATACTTCCTATGGAGAAAAGAAATGACAGAAATTGAGATCGTTCTCTCCCTCATTTTTCATTTTCCAAACAGATTTCACTATTATAGTAAAAAATAAAAAACAAAACAACAACAACAACAGCAACAAAAACACGCCTCACATGGATGGATCTTAGACAAGGGAAATAAACAGATTTGAGTAACATTTTTCTTAAATTGTTGGACATCGATTTCATCATCTATTATGAAATATGGATTCTTATGCCAATTTGCCTTCAAACGTTTTTATTATCTATAACATGTATAATTCATTCTCAGTTTATAAATACCAGAGGAGGAAATGTGGGCCTGTTATTTTAGAGAGTGATTTCGAAAATGATCCTTAGAACACTCCTTACTTTATCTAGTTTGATTTAAACTATTATCTAAAAGTCCCCCAAGGCAGCTTTTTCCTCTGGTACATTTTTTGTGGCTCTAAACTCAGGCTATTGATCTGATTCTCAGTTGCTGTTTTTCATAATGTAGTTGGAGTGAGTTCAGTTGCTTCACCAGATGCTTTTGGGTATAATTTAAAGAATCTGATTGACATTTTAATAACTAGTGTATTCACATCAATAAATGTTATTTAGTACATTTTATAGGGAGATAGTAAAGTTAAAATGCATTCAGTTGGCTCAGTTATTAAATGAAATGAGAGAGAATAAAGAGAAGCCAGAATATTTATCCTAACAGACTGTGTCCTCTAATAAAAAAAAAAATGCCCCATAATGAAATTTAGTCTAACAAATTATACTCTTCATAGAAAATCACGTACACACAAGCATAACTTAACCTTCACATAGACATATAGACACATACATCCCATATTTTATATCATTATCTACCATCAGCATTTCTCCTTCATTTCATTGAATTTCACAAAGAGAACATAAATAATTCCTCTCAGAAAATATGTCATAAATATAACTCACCTTTATATACAATCTTATTATTTGGAATAACTTATGGGAAATACAACACTTGTTGCTATTAATTTTAGGTTGAGTGTCTTAGTTGCTCACAGCCAGTACACAGTGCAGTCGTAATCATCTCTAAAATTCCTTCAACCTGGAAGTCAGAATTTTTTCTATTATATGTATGAAAAGAAGAAGGGATGTGGATGCTACTCAGGCAAGTGGCGGCATAGATAGCATGGACATCTGTTGGGGTTTGTTTGCCAAGAATCTTTGTTCAGCCCTTTGTTCATACATGGTTGGTCAAGAAAGAATATTCTGTTGTAGGCCTTTTAATCAGAAAGGAACTTAGGTGCTTACAAGTTGCACCCTTGCTAATGAAGGGTTTAGTTATCTACTTACTGAATTTTCTAAAAAAGTGGGTCCTGGATGGGCCTCCTAGAGTGACTCACAGAATGATACAGAATATACCACTAAAGCAGTTATTCTCTCCAAGGTTGCCACTGTATACCACAAGAAAGAGTATCACACAGAAATCACCTCTGGGGAAGCTGGAGAGTGGATATTAGAAAGATGCTTCAGAGGAAAAGAAAAAAAAAAAAAAAACACATTTTCATGATGTTGTCTGTCAGTAGGAATACCCAAAAATTACAAGAAGATGGCTTCCTTCCTTCTAAATTTTGCTTCAGTGAATCTAATGTAAAGATATAATTCATACTCAATACCCTCACTGCAAGGATCTCTTGGAGATAAGATTTTAGCTTTTCAATTTCTACAAATAGGAGGCTGGAATAAAGTTTGAGGGAACCAATCCAGAATATCTATTTTACTTTCTTTTGGGAAACAGAATCTCTCCTTCCTTAGTGATCTATTCTATTGTTTCAGTGTGTTTACATCTCTTTCCTCTACCATCACCCCAGTGACTATATAACCAGGCAATCAAAGGATCTGATCACTCTTTCATGCTTGCATAGTTGGAGACAGCTCGGGTACTCTCAAGGAGTTTTCTCACAAAGTGATGGAGGGGAGGCCATATATCTGTTCTAATTGCTATATGCTGCATATGACTAACGGGCTGCTAGTGGTCACTGTGTGTCCATATAGACACACTCGCTCAAGGAGACACAGAAATGGAGACCAGATTACCTCATTTGAGTCTCTAAATCCAGTGTTCCTCATTCCAGGGGTATTAGATACATAAACCAAAACATTTTCCTTTTTTCTTGAGCTGTCTTGAGTTTGGCTTCAGTCTCTTTCAAGTGAAAGAAGCCTGATTAATACACTTCCCTTTGCTATATCATCTTCTGGATATATGTGCCTAACAGAATTCCTGGCACATGTTTGTTCATTTGTTCCACTGAATGGATGGACAGATTGACAGTTTGTAGTGTTATGTTTAGGTCCTTAATAAAGGCGCAGTTTTCAGAAATATGAGTGTGCTCATTTTCTTACATTCCTGCCTGTAGTGCTCTTATCACTTCAAAAACATTCACTAAATCAGTGGTATAAAATCATATTGAATTTTCCTGATGAACAGGAAATATGAGTATCTTATATATTCACTTGACACTTGGTTTTGTTCATCTATATATTACCTATTATATTTAACAAATTTTAGTAGGTTGTCTTTATATTGTTGATAATTATGTAAACTTTGTGTGTTAAAAAAGAATACTTCATCTCCCATTTATAGAATATTTTCACCATCTTATTTATTTTTAAGAATTTTTATGGCATAAAAATATAATTTTTAAAAATTCAAGTATATTGACTTTGTCAATTGTTTGTACTGCATCTTGACCAAAACAAGCTACACCAATAACACCAATAACAGTATCCTAAATTGTCTTATTTTTTTAATGCTTTGTATTTTATGATCAGTATTTGTGATCCACATTGAATATATTTAAGCATTTTTAGATAGGGACACACTTTATACCTCTACATTACCATCCTTTTCCCAGGTAACTGAAATATATTTGTCAAATGTCAAATTATTTCATTTACTTGTATCTACTTTCAAAGGCTATAGTCAAGGGGTATCTGGGTGGCTCATTTGGTTAAGCATCTGCCTTCAGCTCAGGTCATGATCCTGGGGGTCCTGGGATAGAGCCCCACATTGGGCTCCCTACTCAGTGGGGAGCCTGCTTCTCCCTCTGCCTCTGGTGCTCCCCCTGCTGTGCTCTCTCTCACTCTCTCTAATAAATAAAATCTTTACAAGACCAGTGCTTAATAAAAATCTTTAAAAAAAAAAAAAAGGCTACAGTCAGTACTAATGATATATGTCTAGTTCTCTGCAAATATGCAATTTTTATTATAATATGTTTCAGTAACTGAAATGACAAGCACTCCATCACTATTTTCCTTTTCTATGATTTGGTAAGTCTCAGTCTTTTATTCTTCCATTTGCAAATTAACATTTGAAATCTAAAAGTGTGGAATTTTAATTAGAACTTCAGAAAATGAATATATTATTCTTTGGAAAACTGACATTTTTATCTTAATCAGGAATCCTGATTAAGGATATATAGGAATACAACATATCTTTCCATTTGTACAATTGCTTTAAGGTTTTCAATGAAATTGTATTGTTTTCTTCCTTTAGGTCCTAAACATTGTTGTTAAATCTATTATTAATAGTGAAAAATTTATTTCTAATCTAGATAGAATAGTTTTTCTTCACTTTCTGTATCTAATTGTAGATAAATAACATAAAAGAAAACTATTTTAAAAATGGTGTTCATGGGGCACCTGGGTGGCTCAGTGGGTTAAGCATCTGACTCTTGATTTCAGCTCTGGTCATGATCTCAGGGTTATGAGATCAAGCCCACCCCCTCAAATCCCCCAACCCTCCAACCCCCCCCCTACTCTGAGTTGGGCTCTGTGCTCAGCAGGGAGTCTACTTGAGATTATCTGTCTCCCTCTCCCTCTGCACCACTGACCCACCGCCACTTCTCTCTCTCAAATAAATAAATAAATCTTTTTATTCTTTTAAAGAAATGGTATTTGCCTTGTTTTCTGCCACCTTGGTGACTTCCCTTTTATTCAATTTTTTTCAATTTACCTGAAAAATCTTTCATTTTATAGACACATTAACAGCAAAAATGAAATAGATTAACCTCCTCTTTTCCAATATTTTTCAATGTTAATACATCCAGATAGGTTGAACAGTATTAACCCTACTGGCATCCCTACATTATCACTGACTATTGTACCAGAATTTTTCATTGGTGTTGCCGTTGCAATGGAGATACACTTGCTATTAAAAATCTAATTTATTTTGGGGCACCTAAGTGGCTCAGTTGGTTAAGCGTCTGTCTTTGGCTGGGGTCATGATCCCAGGGCCCTGGGATCGAGCCCCGCACTGGACTCTGTGATCACCCTGGAGCCTGCTTCTCCCTCTCCCTCTGCCCCCACCCCCTGCTTGTGATCTCTCTTTCTCTCTCCCTGTCAAATAAATAAAATCTTTAAAAAAAAAATTTAAAAATTAAAAAAATTAAAATCTTATTTAAAGTTTTTGTTTATTCATTTTCCTATTTCTCTGTGTATTACTTTAGTATTTTCATTTTCCTAAAAAGTTACCGATTTTATTGAAATCTGATTTATTGAACTAAATGTGTTCATAACATTCTTTGTATTTTTAAAAATATGATCTCCCCTATGTGCAGCTTTGTTTTCTTCTTTATTCCTAATATCATTTATATATGATTTTTCTTTTGTTGCTAATAATCTTTGTAGAGTTGGGACTACTTTTTTTAAGATTTTATTTATTTGAGAGAGAGAGAGAGCACACACACGAGCAAGAGGAGGGGAAGAGCAGAGGGAGAGAGAGAAGCAGACTCCCGGCTCAGCAAGGAGCCTCATGCTGGGCTCCATGTGGAGCTCCATCCCAGGACCCTGGGATTATGACCTCAGCCAAAGGCAAATGATTAACTGACTGGGCCACCCAAGCGCCCCAAGTTAGGACTAATTGTTTAGTCCTCTGAAGAAACTAACTTTTTTAAAACTGTTAATCATCTCTATTGTTAATTTGTTTCAAAGTCTCTTCTAATTATTTTTTATTATTTCCTTCTTCATATTTTATTTTAGCTTACTCTGTGGTTACTTAGTTTTGTGACTACCTAACTCATTAATTTTATATTCTAATTACATCCATTGAAAATATACATGTCTCTGTAATTGCTATTTTAGTCATCAATTTTATATGTATTGATTTAATATATAAATTCCAAATATTTTTAAGTCTCCACTGTTTCCTCAATCATAAATTATTTAGCACTTATACATTTCTAAATGATTAATTCATCTATTATTTTGCTATTGATTTCTAATTTTATTGACTAACAGGGAGAGTATATGACCTATAATATAGAAATTCTTTAGAATTTGTTGAGACTTTTTTTGGCCTAGGACATGTTCAGCTACAAATGGATCCTCTGTTTTAAGCTTAGGATTTTATATATGTCAATAATATCATGCATGCTCATTTTGTTGTTCAAATATTCTACATCATATCATTTCTTGAATGATTTCTGAGAGAAATATAACAAAGTATGAACGATGTGGCTTTTTCTATTTCTCTTTGTATTTCTTGTTATTTTATTTTATTTTATTATGTTATGTTAATCACCATACATCATTAGTTTTTGATGTGGTGATCCAAGATTCATTGTTTTCGTATAACACCCAGTGCTCCATACAGTCCGTGCCCTCCTTAATATCCATCACTGCGCTAACCCATCCTCCACCCCCCCTCCCCTCGGAAACCCTCAGTTTGTTTCTCAGAGTCCATAGTCTCTCATGGTTCATCTTTCCCTCCGATTCCACCTGCCTTCATTTTTCCCTTCTTTCTCCTAATGTCCTCCATGCTATTCTTTATGTTCCACAAATAAGTGAAACCATATGATAATTGACTTTCTCTGCTTGACTTATTTCACTTAGCATAATCTCCTCCAGTCCCATCCATGTTGATGTAAAAGTTGGGTACTCATCCTTTCTGATGGTTGAGTAATATTCCATTGTATATATGGACCACATCTTCTTTATCCATTCATCTGTTGAAGAACATCTTGGCTCTTTCCACAGTTTGGCTACTGTGGACATTGCTGCTATGAACACTGGGGTGCATATGGCCCTTCTTTTCACTACATCTGTGTCTTGGGGTAAATACCCTGGAGTGCAATTGCTAGGTCATAGGGTGGCTCTATATTTAATTTTTTGAGGAATCTCCACACTGTTTTCCAAAGTGGCTGTACCAACTTGCATTCCCACCAACAGTGTAAGAGGGTTCCCCTTTCTCCACAGCCTCTCCAACATTTGTTTCTTGCCTTGTCAATTTTTGCCACTCTAACTAATATAAGGTGGTATATCAGTGTGGTTTTGATTTGAATTTCCCTGATGGCTAATGATGATGAACATTTTTTCATGTGTCTGTTAGCCATTTGTATGTCTTCTTCAGAGAAGTGTCTGTTCATGTATTCTGCCCATTTTTTGACTTGATTATTTCTTGGGGAGGTGTTGAGTTTGAGAAGTTCTTTATAGATCTTAGATACTAGCCCTTTATCTGTAGTGATATTTCCAAATATCTTCTCCCATTCTGTGGGTTGCCTCTTTGTTTTGTTGACTGTTTCCTTTGCTGTGCAGAAGCTTTTTATCTTGATGAAGTCCCAAAAGTTCATTTTTGCTTTTGTTTCACTAGCTTTTGGAGATGTATCTTGAAAGAAGTTGCTGTGGGCGATGTCAAAGAGGTTACTGCCTATGTTCTTCTCTAGGATTTTGATGGATTCCTGTCTCACATTGAGGTCTTTCATCCATTTTGAGTTTATTTCTGTATGGTGTTAGAGAATGGTCGAGTTTTATTCTGCATGTAGCTGTCCAATTTTCCCAGCACCATTTATTGAGGAGACTGTCTTTTTTCCATTGCATATTTTTTCCTGCTTTATCAAAAATTATCTAACCATAGAGTAGAGGGTCCATATCTGGGCTCTCTATGCTGTTCCATTGGTCTTTATGTCTGTTTTTGTGCCACTATCAATGTTGGTGATCAATGCTTTATAGTATAGCTTGAAATCAGGCAACATGGTGCCCCCAGCTTTGTTTTTCTTTTTCACCATTTCCTTGGCAATTCGGGGTCTTTTCTGATTCCATACAAATTTTAGGATTGTTTGTTCCAGCACTTTGAAAAATGTCATTGGAATTTTGATTGGGATGGCACTGAAGGTATAGATTGATCTAGGTAGCATAGACATTTTAACAATGTTTATTCTTCCGATCCATGAGCATGGAATATTTTTCCATCTTTTTGTGTCTTCTTCAATTTCTTTCATGAGTGTTCTGTAGTTCCTAGAGTATAGATCCTTTACCTCTTTGGTTAGGTTTATTCCGAGGTATCTTATGGTTTTTGGTGCTATTGTAAATGGAATCATTTCTCTAATTCCTCTATCTACAGTTGCGTTGTTAGTGTATAAGAAAGCAACTGATTTCTGTGCATTGATTTTGTATCCTGTGACATTACTGAATTGCTGGATGAGTTCTAGTAATTTGGGGGTGGAGTCTTTTGGGTTTTCCACATAAAGTATCATGTCATCTGCAAAAAGAGAGAGTTTGACTTCTTCTTTGCCAATTTGAATACCTTTTATTTCTTTTTATTGTCTGATTGCTGTCACTAGGACTTCTAGTACTACGTTGAACAACAGTGTCGAGAGTGGGCATCCTTGACATGTTCTTGATCTTAAGGGAAAGGCTCTCAGCTTTTCCCCATTGAGGGTGATATTCGCTGTGGATTTTTCATAGATGGATTTTATGAACTTGAAAATTCCCTCTATCCCTATACTCTGGAGAGTTTTTTTTTTTTTTTTAAGGTTTTATTTATTTGACAGAGAGAAAGACAGCCAGAGAGGGAACACAAGCAGGGGGAGTGGGAGAAGGAGAAGCCGGCTTCCCACGGAGCAGGGAGCCTGATGTGGGCTCAATCCCAGGACTCTGGGATCATGACCTAAGCCGAAGGCAGACGCTTAACGACTGAGCCACCCAGGTGCCCCTGGAGAGTTTTAATCAGGAAAGGACGCTGCTGTATTTTGTCAAATGTTTTTTCTGCATCAATTGAGAGGACAATATGGTTCTTCTCTTCTTGTTAATGTGTTCTATTACACTAATTGATTTGTGAATGTTGAACCACCCTTGCATCCTGGGAATAAATCCCACTTGATCATGGTGGATGATCCTTTTAATGTATTGTTGGATCCTATTAGCTAGGAATTTGTTGAGGATTTTGGAATCCATATTCATCAGGGATATCGGTCTGAAGTTCTCCTTTTTGATGGGGTCTTTCCTGGTTCAGGGATTAAGGTAATGCTGGCCTCATAGAATGAGTCTGTATATTTCCTTCTGTTTCTATTTTTTAAAAAGCTTCAGGAGAATAGGTATTATTTCTTCTTTGAATGTGTGATAGAATTCCCCAGGGAATCCAGCAGGCCCTGGACTCTTGTTTTTTGGGAGGTTTTTGATCACTGCTTCAATCTCTTTACTATTATTGATCTATTCAGGTTGTCAATTTCTTCCTGTTTCAGTCTTGGCAGTTTATAGGTTTCCAGGAAGGCATCCATTTCAACAGATTGCTCCATTTATTGGCATATAGTTGTTGATAATAATTTCTAATAATTGTTTCTATTTCCTTGGTGTTAGTTGTGATCTCTCCCCTTTCATTCATAATTTTATTAATTTGGGTCCTTTCTCTTTCCTTTTGGATAAGTCTGGCCAGTGGTTTATCGATCATATTAATTCTTTCAAAAAACAAGCTTCTAGTTCTGTTGATCTGATCTACTGTGTTTCTGGTTTCTAATTCATTGATTTCTGCTCTAATTTTTTCTCTTCTAATGCATGGCTTAGGTGTCGTTTGTTGCTTTTTCTCTAGTTCTTTAAGGTGTAGAGTTAGTTGGTGAATTCGGGATTTTTCTATTTTTTTGAGTGAGGCTTGGATGGCTGTGTATTTCCCCCTTAGGACCGCCTTTGCAGTATCCCACAGGTTTTGGACCAATGTGTTTTCGTTCTCACTGGTTTCCATGAACTGTTTAAGTTCTTCTTTGATTTCCTGGTTGACCCAAACATTCTTGAGCAGAGTGGTCTTTAGCTTCCAAGTGTTTGAATTTCTTCCAAGTTTTTTTCTTGTGATTGAGTTCCAGTTTTAAAGCATTATGGTCTGAGAATATGCAGGGAATAATCTCAATCTTCTGGTATCAGTTGAGACCTGATCTGTGACCCAGTATGTGGTCTATTCTGGAGAAAGTTCCATGTGCGCTCCAGAAGAATGAGTATTCTGTTGTTTTAGGGTGGAATGTTCTGTATATATCTATGAGGTCCATCTGGTCCAGTGAATCATTCAAAGCTCTTGTTTCTTTGTTGATTTTCTGCTTAGATGATCTGTTTATTGCTGAGAGTGGAGTATTGAGGTCTCCTATAATTAACGTATTGTTATCAATATCACTCTTTATTTTGGTTAACAGTTGGCTTATGTAAAAAAAAAAAAAACAGTTGGCTTATGTAGATGGCTGCTCCCATTTTGGGGGTGTAGATATTTACAATTGTTAGATCTTCTTGTTGGATAGACCCTTTAAGAATGATATAGTGCCCTTCTGTGTCTCTAACTACAGTCTTTAGTTTGAAATCTAACTTGTCTGATATAAGAATTGCTACCCCAGCTTTCTTTTGAGGTCCGTTGGCATGGAAGATGGATCTCCATCCCTTCACTTTCAGTCTGGGTGTATCTTTAGGTTCAAAATGAGTCTCTTATAGACAGTATATGGATGGGTCCTGTCTTTTTATCCAATCTGCAACCCTGTGCCGTTTTATGGGAGCATTTAGGCCATTCACGTTGAAAGTGATTATTGAAAGATATGAATTTATTGTCAGCATGTTGCCTGTGAAGACCTTGTTTTTATAGATTGTCCCTGTAAATTTCTGCTCTATATCACTCTTGGGGTCTTTCACCTTTTATAGAACCCCCTTAATATTTCTTGCAGGGCCAGCATAGTGGTCACATATTCTTTCAGTTTCTGCCAGTCCTGGAAGCTCTGCATCTCTCCATCCATTCTAAATGAAAGCCTTGCCGGATAAAGTATTCTTGACTGCATGTTCTTCTCGTTTAGTACCCTGAATATGTCTTGCCAGGGCTTTCTGGCTTGCCAGGTCTCTGTGGACAGGTCTGACATTATTCTGATGTACCTCCCTCTGTATGTAAGGAATCTCTTCCCCCTAACTGTCCTTAAGATAGTTTCCATGATTCTAAGATTTGCGAGTTTTACTATTACATGCTGGGCTGTTGGTCTGTTTTCCTTGATCTTGGGAGGGGTCCTCTCTGCCTCTAGGACAGGAATGTTTGTTTCATTCCCCAGATTAGGGAAGTTCTCAGCTACGATTTCCTCAAATATATCTTCTAGTCCTCTCTCTCTCTCCAGCCCCTCTGGGATTCAATAATTCTGACATTGGAACGTTTCATGTTGTCACTTATTTCTCTATTTTCATGGATTCTGAGTTGTTTTTTCCTGGCTTCCTCTTTTCCCTTTTTGTCTATTAATTGGTCTTCGAGGTCACTAATTTGTTCTTCTGGCTCACTTAGCCTAGCTGTTAGATTATCTAGATTAGATTGGACTCATTGATAGCATTTTTAAGTTCTGCCAATTCAGCTTTCATTTCTGCCCTTAGAGACTCTATGTTGCCATTAATTGATTTCTGCATTCTAGTTATTGTCTTCACAATTACTAGCCTGAATTCCATCTCCGACATGTTGGTTACATCTGAATTCATTTGTGAATCTGTGGCATAAGTCATAATCTCTGAGTCATTCCTATTTTGGGGGTTCCTCCTCCTAGTCATTCTGTCGAGGGGTGGTTGAGGGAATGTATAGACTCCAAATTATTGACCACAATCCAAGCAAGATGCACCTGTTTTCTAGGGACCTAAGGGTTGCTGGCCTCTTATTCTCCCAGCCTGTCTTCTGGGGGAGAGGCCTGCCACACTGTTATTCAGGCAACACTGTTTGGGCAGAGTTGCCCTACCCCCTGTGGCAGGGGATGGGCTCAGTGAAAACCAGTTTTTTGTGGCTTTTGTTCTCTGGTGGCTTTCTGCATTTCTTCTGAGAGCAGAGCTGAAGAGACCGTGTCCAACCCTCTGCCTCAAAGCAGAGAGATCGCAGTCTGTTCTTCAGTGAGCTCTCCAGGCCACACTATCTCTGTTTCTGTCTGTGCTGCTATAAACTGCAGCGTCCTGGGTTGTGCGCCTCTCATCAGTGCTCCCAGCCCTCACTTCCAGGTCAGGGCCCATCTCTGTCCTTTGTGCTTCTAGAACTGCCAGCCGCCCCCAGTTCGCACACATGGCCCCACAGCTCCAGTTTCCGTCTGGGGGGCTGCCCTAAAGTCCTTTCCCTGCTGCTACCGGTCTGCAAGTCTTTGCCCCGTCCCCAGTGTGGGAGGCTGTCACTCACTGGCGGTGTAGGATCCCCACATCCAGGCTCCCTCCTGCTGCCGTTTACCCTCTGATATCTGCCCGTGGAATCACAGCTCCCCACTTCATACCTTGAAACCAACCACCTGCAATATTCTGTTTGTAAAGATCCAGATCTATCTTCTTACATATCAGGCTGATTTTGTGGGTGTTCAGCTGGAAGATATCCAGCTCAATTCCAGGAACTGGTTAGAATAGGGTCCCCTACTCCTCTGCCATCTTTTCCCTCTTTGTATTTCTGCCATTTGTTTTGCTCTTAATGTGTGAGGCTCCATCATTTAGTGAATACAGATTCATGATACATGATTTCTTGGTTGATTTTACAGTTTTTAAGAAATTATTTTACAAATAATACCTATCATTTTTCTTCAATTCAAAAAATTTTTTGTCTGGCATTAAGATTCATATAACTGATTTATTTGGCTTTGGGTTTTCCTGGTATATATTTTTTCACTACCCTTGCGTTCAAATTTTCTATCATAATATTTACATTCAACCTTCAAAAACAGCATGACTAGAATAAAGTTTGATTTTTTAATACAGTCAGATAATTTTAACTTTTGTAAAAAGTAATTAACAGACTGTTTCTGAGCATTAAATTTACAGAAAAAGTGAGGAGAAAGTACAGAGTTCTAATTTTAACTTCCATTGTGTTTAGTTTTAGATTCTATCCCACTCTCCTACTATGGACATTATCCATCCTCTTTTTTTCATATAAAAAATCGTTAAGTAATAAATTCTTCAGTAATTGCATACTTGAATACATCTTTACACAACCTCATTCTTAAATTAGTTGGTTTTAAAATTTGGGTCAAAAGTTCTTTTTCCTCAGGATTTTAAAAATAATTTATAATTTTTCTTACATTTTGTTGCATATGAGACACAGCTGCCAATATATGTGCTGTTTCTGCAGGGTGTTTTCCTTTAGTTGTTTTTGTTTTTCTCTTTTTCTTATGGTCTGGAAATAACTATGTGACATTTTTGACTTGCACCTGTTTTTAACATTCTACTAAGGCCTCTGCATTCTCCTTCAACCTGCAGGCTCCTCATCTTCAATTCTGAAAAAACCATCAGCCACAATCCTCATAACTTTCTTCTGTCCCATAATCTCCTGTCCCATTTGCATTAATCTTTTTTTCTGATGTCATTCTATGTTCCTCTTGCCATGTCCCTTTCATCGTATCTCACATATACTTAATTTTATTTTATTATGTTATGTTAGTCACCATACATTACACATCATTAGTTTCTGATGCAGTGCTCCATGATCCACTGTTTGAATATAACACCCAGTGCCTGTACTTTAATATGATTTTCTCATATTTATCTCCTCTTTCCATGCATTCTTCACACATTTATTTTAATGTTATGAATCTATTTTAACGCTTTTCAATACATTTTTTTCCTTTCCAGAATTTTTATTTGGTTCTCATTCAATGTTCCTCTTCTTGGTTTTTTAAAAAAAAAGTAAAATTGTTTTGATTGCCTTGTGGTTTCTCCATTTGTATCCATGAACATTTTAAACCAGTTGCTGTAGTTTATGTTCTTTTATTTTCTGCATTTATTTACTATTACAAATGATTTGTTTACTCACTTTTTTTTTCAGTTTTTGCCTCCTTTAACTCGTCTTCACAAGTACATATTTTTTTCCCTGAGAATCTTATGTACCTGAGTTGTAAAAATGTTCTGAATGTGTTTTGTTTTTGCCACTTTGGTGAGCCACAGGTGTTTCACCAGTACAAGGCAAGATGATTTTCTGAGTTGTACCAAAATAGGTATTTCAAATATGGACTAAAACTGCCTTTGTGGTAAAATTTGGGGGGTTCATGTCTTGCAAGTGACTCTTTGTTATGGACTGAATTACATCCCCCCAGGGTTCATATGTTGAGGCCCTAACCCCCATGGGCATGTATTTTGTGATAAGGTCTTTAAAAAGGTAATTAACATTAAATCAGGTCATAAAGGTCAGGTCCTAATCCAATATGACTGACATTCTTATAGGAAGAGGAAGAGACACCAGATTTCACTCGGCACACACACACACAGAAGAGGCCATGTAAGGACACAGAGAGAAAGCAACCATCCGCAAGCCAAAGAGAGACACCTCAGGAGAAATCAACCCTGCCAAAACCTTGATCTTGAACTTCCAGCATCCAGAACTGTGAAAAAATAAATTACCATTTCATAAGCCACTCAGTCCATGGTCTTTTCTTATTGTGGCTCTAGCAAACTAAGACACTCTATTTTTTAACTTTTGCACCAGGTAGATGGCAAACATTTTTGCTGCTATCTCTAGGGAGAATACTTTTTACCTACTTAATTTTAAAGAATGGCTTATTTTTTCCATCTTGACTTATCCCTGAATCAGACAATCTGGCTCAGCCTAGGCTTTCTTTGTACGTAATGCTTTTAAGGCAGTCAATGACTACCATTTTCCTAAAGCCAACAGATACTTCATTATCCTTATATTCTATGACATCATGACAGCAGTTGATCCTGTTGACAGTATTCTAAAGATTTTCTCACAGATTTTTAACTAAGTACTGAGAATTAAATTAAATCTCAGGACAAAGACACACTTTAACATTGATGCAGGATACCACACCCATTTTTCCCTTTTTAAATTTATAATTTCCATTTTTCCTCTCTCTATAGATAGCCAAGGCAATGGATTTAATATTTTTAATTGAATTTGTATACATCATTTAAAAATACATAATGTTGTGTGTGCACACGCTTCAGTGTATATAAGTAATTACACTGTGGCAATATTCCATACATCTGATTTTGTATTCTTTCATCACTTAGTGCAATATGTTAAAGTCAATCCATTTTTGTGTAAGTATCTTTAATTTATTCTAAAAAAGTATAGTAATACATGGTATGCTTCTATCACATTTATCCATTTCCCTAATGACAAACATTTAGATTGATTCTACCTCCCTGCTACCATAAACAATACTGTGATAAGCATTCTCAAAATTTGTATTTTGCCATCGTTCTCAGTGATATGAACACTCCTGTTGCTGTAACCATATCTAAAATCCTGACTGTTATCAGGAAGGCATCCATTCTCTGGGTTAATCTTCTATTCTCACTTTGAAAGATCTCACTAGGCAAATTTTCTCCAACAGCTTTAATAGTAGTAATAGTTCCACTGTGCTAAGAAATGACAAATCTCTTGCACAAAACATATCTCTCCAGAGCCTCATATAAATTTGTCCACTGTCCAAAACTGAACTTATGATTTACCTCCTAAAATGTGACTCTCCTATTTTCTATTTTTCCTACATCATTAAATGACAGCAGGATCAGTTACTCAAACCATAATCTAGGAAATCCTTTTTTTTTTTTTTTTTGCCACTCCTTTCCTCATCTCCAATATCAATCAACAAATGAATCCAATAGATTCCACTCCCAAATATCTATACAGCTGTCTTCATTTCCACTGCAGCTACCCTAATGTAAAAACCACTATCATCTCTTGCCTAGATTACTCTACTGTTGGGTACCACCCCCTATTGTCTACTTATCTTCTCTCTTGCTTCCTATTAATCCATTCTCTACACTGCATTTAGATATCAAAAATGTAAAACTAATCATGTTTATTAACTGTTTAGGACTTCGCTTTCCACTACCTTTTTTTTAAAAGATTTTATTTACTTGAGAGAAAGACAGAGAGAGAGAGAGAGCATGTGCATACCCAGGAGCACAAGCAGAGGGGAGGGCAGAGGGAGAGGGAGAGGGAGAAGCAGACTCCCCGCTGAGCTGGGAGCTAGATTCAAGGTCTAAGACAGATATTTAATCAACTGAGCCACCCAGGCCCCTATCCCACACTCTTAAAGTCCAGACATCTTAACGTGAACTCTAAGGTCCTTTACAATACAACTCCTAGCTTCCTTCATAGTCTCCTTTCCACAGGTCTTTGTTTCTACCTATAGTTTCCAGTTGTATTGGAATTTTAACTATGCAATTCAGAAGCAGTCTCACCTATTAGACTTAACATGTCTAGTTTCCTATTCCAGGTAAAGTCATTTTCCCCAATTTATCTAGATAAGTTCTACTCATCCCTTCAGGGCTTGAGTAGACCTCAAAGATTTTTTAAAACAAACACTTTTAGCTAATCCAGTCAAAATTATGTCCCCACGTTATACTCCGTGTTTCACTGAGGAGATTTTGTCAATATTTTAAGTTAAGCCCTTATTTCTGAGATTATTCATTTAATATCTATTTCATCTCCTCTCCTGACCTGAGGAAAGCTAGAATTTTTGCTGATCTATTACAGTACCTAGCATGCAACTGTTGATCAACTATTAACTGAGCATCTAATAGACTCCAGACACTATTTTTGGCACCTTAGGTACAATCATAACCTAAACAGACAAATTTCTGCTCTCAAGGGAGAGACAAACAATAAATATAACAAGTGAAAAAGAGGAGCATAAGTTTTTTAGAGCATGGGCTTTGGAGCTACACTGCCTAGATTGAAATCACAGTTCAAAGACTTCCTAGCTCTGTAATTTTTGCAAGTTAGTAATGCTCTGTGCTTGTTTCCTTATTTATAAAAATCTCTACTTCATAAGGTTGTTATGAAAATTAAATGAAGTAATATTTATAAGTAACTGGGGAATAGTGCCCAGCATACAGTAAGCCCATATAAGTGCTTGCTAAATAAATTTTACATTATGTTGAAAATTAGTGTATATTATTAAGAAAAAAATTAGAACCAGTGTAAAGGGACCTAGGAACACACGATGGGGCAGGTATGTGACAATTTTCAATATGATGGTCAGATAGGCCTGGTGAAAAGGTGACATTTGAGCAGTAAGTTGAAGTAGGTTCAAAATACATATATATTTTTTTAAATTAACATATAATGTATTATTTGTTTCAGGGGTACGGATCTGTAATTCATCAGTCTTACACAATACACAGCACTCACCATAGCACATACCCTCCCCAATGTCAATCATACAGCCACCCCATCCTTCCCACTCCCCTCCACTCAAGCAACCCTCAATTTGTTTCCTAAGACTAAGAGTCTCTTATGGTTTGTCTCCCTCTCTGGTTTCAACTTGTTTCATTTTTCCCTCCCTTCCCCTATGATCCTGTCTTGTTTCTCAAATTCCTCATATCAATGAAATCATATGATAGTTGCTTTCTCTGATTGACTTATTTCGCTTAGCAAAATACCCTCCAGTTCCATCCACGTCGTTGCAAATGGCAAGATTTCATTTTTTGATGGCTGCATAATATTCTATTGTATATATATATATATACACCACACCTTTTTTATCCATTCTTCTGTTGATGGACATCTTGGCTCTTTCCATAGTTTGGCTATTGTGGCCATTGCTGCTATAAACATTGGGGTGCATGTGCCCTTCAGATCACTACATTTGTATCTTTGGGGTAAATACCCAGTAGTGCAATTTCTGTGTCGTAGGGTAGCTCTATTTTCAACTTTTTGAGGAACTTCCATATGTTTTCCAGAGTGGCTGCACCAGCTTGCATTCCCACCAACAGTGTAGGAGGGTTCCCCTTTCTCCGCATCCCCGCCAACATCTGTCATTTCCTGACTTATAATTTTAGCCATTCTGACTGGTGTGAGGTGGTATCTCACTGAGGTTTTGATTTGGATTTCCCTGATGCCGAGTGATGTTGACCACTTTTTCATGTGTCTGTTGGCCATTTGGAGGTCTTCTTTGCAGAAATGTCTGTTCATGTGTTCTGCCCATTTCTTGATTGGATTATTTGTTCTTTAGGTGTTGAGCTTGATAAGTTCTTTATAGATTTTGGATACTAGCCCTTTATCTGATATGTCATTTGCAAATATCTGCCCCCATTCTGTCAATTCTCTTAAGGTTTGTTTACTGTTTCTTTTGCTGTGCAAAAGCTTTTTATCTTGATGAAGTCCCAATAGTTCATTTTTGCCCTTGCTTCCCTTCGGCAATGTTTCTAGGAAGAAGCTGCTGCGGCTGAGGTCGAAGAAGTTGCTGCCTGTGTTCTCCTCAAGGATTTTGATGGATTCCTGTCTCACACTGAGGTCTTTCATCCATTTTGAGCCTATTTTTGTGTGTGGTGTAAGGAAATGGTCCAGTTTCATTCTTCTGCATGTGGCTGTCCAATTTTCCCAACACCATTTGTTGAAGAGACTGTCTTTTTTCCATTGGACATTCTTTCCTGCTTTGTCAAAGATTAAGAGATAATCTTATTGGAGAAAGAATAGGATTCTGCATGAATACAAATTATAATGCACCTGCTGGCCAGCAGAACATGGATCATAAGAGGAAAAATACCCACTCCCTCATTAGGGAGGTATAATTCAGTATTCTAACAAAGCAAGTAACTAGTTTTAGGTAGGGGAAGGAGATGGCTTGAGGAAAAAAAAGGTGACTTGGTCAGGAAAGCTGCTAAAATAAATAAAATTCCCTTTCTTAAAAATTATGATTTTATTTATTGAAAATAAAAGCATTTGTCTACCTTTCTGTTCCTGTTGTAAAATTTCTATATAAATTTACATTTAAAATTTATATTCTAGAGGCGCCTGTGTGGCTCAGTCATTAAACGTCTGCCTTCGGCTCAGGTCATGATCCCAGGGTCCTGGGATTGAGCCCCACATCGGGCTCCCTGCTCCACGGGAAGCCTGCTTCTCCCTCTCCCACTCCACCTGCTTGTGTTCCCTCTCTCGCTGTGTCTTTCTCTGTCAAATAAATAAATAAAATCTTAAAAAAAAATTTTTATTCTACGTGTAAAAAATAAAATAAATTTACTTCTAATTTAGTAAATTTTAATTTAGTTAATTACATTATTAATCACTATTTTGCATTTTTCCTATGTGACTTAACACATTAAATGTAACTGGTTCTGAAGAGAATGATGATGAGGATGATAAAATGGAAAATCTGAAGGAAAAATGTATTATGTATTAAAGAATCTAAAAAGGAGGAGGAGACGTGAGCTTGAGACTTTCACATGCCATTGAATTACTTTGCCAATATTTTGCTGTTTTTTTTTTTTTTTGGTCAAATGTTACACTAATGAATCCTCAAAAAGACATCTGTATAAATCATTCTATACTGTATTATCTTTGACGTGGAAGAATAGACAATTTCTGTTCTATTTCCAGTGGTTGTTTGAAAAAAGTAAAAGGTATTAAAACTAATATTACCTTTCATTTCATTGGGCAACAACCTCGTTTTTCCTATTGTCTATTCAGCACTGAGTCATAAATAATATTCACACAATATACGAAGAACACACTCTTCTCAGTTCAAATCCTTTGCTCATTAAACAAATCTCTCTGGCACAATGTTTTTCAATAAACATTTAACAAAATGTATATGGCTTTATAAATTTACTAATAAAAATTATTAGACACCCTCAGACAATAGAATCAGAGTCTTTCTCTAACATTTTATTTACTAAATGCAGAAGATTTAAAGGTAGAAAACAAGACAATTTCTTTTTATAAAGCATGTCAAATGACAGATAAATCAGAAAGCAGAAACTGAAATTTCAAATTTCACTGGCCATAGAAAAAATAATAAAGCACCTCCATTACACCTCCTGCACTTTTTGGAAATCATATTTTGAATGCGTCTCACAGTCTGGGCTGAAAGTAGAAGTGATTTTTTAAATGCTATTTTTAACTCCCCACAAATTATTTCACAGGAAGAATGTTAAAGTGTTGTCAAGAATAAGTGAAATAAATATTTCACTTCCTTGGAATGGCATCATTTCAAAAATACAGAAAAATATGGTCTAATTCTATAAAGATAAATATGCGGACACATTGAGAAAGCAAATAATAAGAAATATTCTGAGGTTTATGAAGATTGCATACTAAGGACAAAGGGGATATTTCTTTCTCCCTTTTCTCTAGTAATTTTCCCTACTGCTTCAAAAGGCATCTTGAGGTTCACAGACACAAAGTTTATAGATTTTTTTTTTATTTATTCATTTGAGACAGAGAGAGCGAGCGAGCATGAGCAAGGGAGAGAGACAGAGGGAGAGTAAGAAGCAGACTTCCCACTGAGCCTGGAACTGGAAGTGGGGCTAGATTCCAGGACCCCGAGATCATGACCCGAGTGAACCAAAGGCAGACACTTAACCATCTAAGCCACCCAGGTGTCCCAGGTACAAAGCTTATAAAACATATCTTATGCATGCAATTAAATTTTAAATATAGTAAACATTATTTTTACGTTTCACTTGCTTAGTGTCACATACATGAACTTAACTTTCCATGTCATACAAATTTCAAAAAGAGCTCTTTATTATTTTACCCCAAAATATTTTGATATGATGATTATCAGTGGGGGGGGGGAATCCCATATGGAAACTAGGTAGGAAATGAATAATTTTCCCAATTTAATCTGAAACCTGGATATCTGATGACTATATTGTCAGGATGTTAAAGAAGTCTGTCCAGGGGAGCCTGGATGGCTCAGTCCATTTAGCGTCTGCCTTTGGCTCAGGTCAGGATCCCACAGTCCCAGGATCAAGCCCCTCATTGGGCTCCCTGCTCAGCAGGGAGTCTGCTTCTCCCTCTACACTTCACCCCACTCTTGCTCTCTCTCTCTCAAATAAATAAACAAAATCTAAAAAAAAAAGTCTGTCCAAACTACATTTTTAAAAATTAGGATCTAGAAACCATAAATCACACTCCTCTGATAAGACATATTTACACAGAAGTCACTACCAACTAATTTGTTCTCCAGATACGATCTTTAGTATCATATTTCTCTGAAGCCTCCTACATTAATGAAATGGACTGGCCACATGGAGCCTT
This sequence comes from Neomonachus schauinslandi, assembly GCF_002201575.2. Classification (NCBI taxonomy): domain Eukaryota; kingdom Metazoa; phylum Chordata; class Mammalia; order Carnivora; family Phocidae; genus Neomonachus; species Neomonachus schauinslandi. The sequence continues at coordinate 23,724,127 of NC_058410.1, read as the reverse complement.
GGTGCCCATGGACAGCACTCTGCTCCATTAGCTTTAGGCTTGAATTAGTCATGCCAAAAAACACACACTGATACCCTGGGCTTAGTATTTTCCATTTTATCACCGTGAATACTGGAAGATACTAGAGGAATTAGAATATTAGTACACTAGTGAAACAACCTAATGAAGTCAAAGAAAATAAGAAGTAATTGACTCCTTGGGAGAAGAGCCCATCTCTGAGATATAAAACCTTTGCTTCCTTTCTTCTCAACCTCATAGCAGAAACAATGAGGCCCTTTAGTAGGTACTCCTCCTACTAGACCCACAATTCCAAACAGGTAAGAGATAAGAGAAAAAAAAGAGAGAGAGTGAGTTCCAGAGAAAGAAATATTTCACATTTCTGATTTTATTTATAATGTATAATCTATTATAAAACTCACTGATGCTGTAAAAATTCTAGTCCCTATATAGTTTATTCTGTCATCTTAAATTTAATAATTCAATGCTTAAATTTATAATTTTGGCTTACTAATACTTGGAATACAAAGATTCTATCTCTGTAGAGAATAAGATAGAGAAAAGTGGGGTCATAGGCATGAAAACGTAGGTAACAGTGTGTGGGGTCTAAAAGAGAAGGAAAATCCAGGTGACCATCCTCCATGAAATCTGATTTTCAGATAGTTAAACAATTCCAGAAAGAATGTAATTAAAATGAGAGGATGAAGTGAAGGCACAGAAAGAGAGATATAAAAGGGAAATAGGAAAACTAGACTATAAAAATTTTGAGTGTGGGATCTTTTTATATATCTCCAACAAACCATAAAGTGCCTAATGCATAAATATTCAACAAATATTTATGAAATGAATGGCTTCAAATATTTGAACATTATGGTCAATTTCCTATATACCCATTAGAAATACTTACATGCAAGACAAACGGATACTCACTTTAACTAGCATGAGCAAGAACAGAATTTATCAGAAGAATATGGGAAGCTCAAAGAATAAAGAAAATTTTGATGAAACAGGACTTCAAAATGACAAGGATGAGAATCTAAGTAACAACTATGAAAGGAAAGTAGTCTTCAAAGTACCACTTTTAAAATTAATAAGCTCCATCTTCACATTGCTTGGCTCGATTCAAATTTATGGGGCAAGCAAGTCCCCTTGGCTTAGTATGGCCAGGAATTGGAACTCTGAATAATGATCCAACTAAGATTATGAGTAATAGGGGAAGGGTAGTTTCCCAGATGAAAACCCAGTTGTTATTAACAGAAACCAGAAAACCTGTGGAGGGGCACTATATTTTCTCTCCCAGAATTCTACTAGATTTTTAAACAGATTACTCATTTAATTCCTACAACTAGCCTTTGAGATCCAATTTGTTTCCCATTTTATATTAAGAAATCTGACCAAAAAAAGAATTTGTCAGATTATAAAGATCTCCCAATTTTTATATACTTGCTCCTTCCATAATGTAACAAAAAAGGTGATATATATCTATTCCACACAGGGTTTATTGGGTTTTTGTTTGTTTACATATATTTAATTTTTTTTATTTTTTCAACCACTTTACTAAGGTATGATTGACCTCATATGAGGTATGATTGAAAAGTAATGTATACAAATCAATGAGTTTGGGGATAAGTATATACTCATGAAACCGTGACCACCATTATGAAGGCTATAGACATATCCATCAACTCCCAAAGTTTCCTCCCACACCACCATCACCACAACTACTACTATTCTTTTTTTTATTACTTCTTCTTACTAGTGTTATTATTGTTACATGTGTTAAGAAAATGTAAGATTTACCTTCTTCACAATTTCTAAGTGAATAATACATTACCATTAGCTATAGGCACTATGCCCTGTAGATCACCAGAACTCATTTATCTTGCACATCTTTATACCTTTTGACATTACCTCCCCATTTCCTCCTTCCCCTAGGCCTCATAACATCATTCTACTCTCTGCTTCCATTGGTTTGACTATTTTAAATTTCATATACAGTGAGAACATGTATGTATGAGAGTATTTATCTTTTTGTGTCTGGTTTATTTCACCTCGCTTAATGTCCTCCACATCCATCAATACTGTTACAAATGGCAGGATTTCCTTCTTTTTTATGGCTGAATAATATTCCATTACTTGTATATATATTTTCTTTAACAATCCATCCATCAATGGACATTTAGGATGTTTCCATGGCTATTTGAATAGTATGGCAATGACCACAGAAAAGCTAATATCTTTTCAAAAGCCTTCGGATACATACCCAGAAGTGAGATTTATGGATCTCATAACTCTATTTTTAATTTTTTAAGGGAACTCAATACACATTTAATAATGGCAAGACCAGATCAATTTACATTCCCACCAACAGTGTACCATAGTTTCCTTTTCTTCATATCCTTGGCAACACTTGTTATCCTTTTTTATTTATTATTATTATAGCCATCCAAACAGTGTGAGGTGATATCTCATTGTGGTTTCAATTTAAATTTCCTTGATGATTAATGATGATGAGTACATTGCCATATACCCATTGGCAATTAATAGGTCTTCTTTGGAGAAATGTCTATTCCAGTCCTTTGCCCATTTTTTAAATAGTTTATTTGGATTGGGGGGTTGTTGTTGCTGTGGGATTTTGTCTGTTTGTTTTTGCTATTCAGTTTCTTGAGTTACTTATATATTTTGGATATAACTCCTTCTCAGATACGTGGTTTGCAAATATCTTCTCCCATTCAGTAGGTTGCCTTTCACTTTGTTGATCATTTCTTTTGCTGTATAGAAACTTTTTAGTCTGATGCAATCCCACTTGTTTATTTTTGCTTTTGCTGCCTGTGCTTTTGGTGTCATGTACAAAAAAATCTTTGCCAACACCAACATCAAGAAGCTTTCCCCCTAAGTCTTATTCTAGGAGTTTTATTTTTTTCAGGTCCTATGTCTAAATCTTTACTCCATTCCAAGTTGATCTTTGTGTGTGGTATAAAATATGAGTCCAAATCTCATCTTTTGGCAAATAGACATCCACTTTTTCCAATACAATTTATTGAAGGGACTATCCTTTCTCCACTTTGTATTCTTGATACCTTTGTTAAAGATTAGTTAGCCACACACACATGGGTTTATTTCTGGACTTTCTATTAGGTCCTATCAGTCTATATGTCTGGTTATGCCAATAGCATACTATTTTGATAACTACAGCTTTGAAATATAATTTGAAGTCAGGAAGTATGATGCCTTCAGCTTTTTTTTTATTTCTTGTGCAAGACTGCATTAGTGTTCTGGAGATTTTTGTAGTGCCATGTGAATTTTAGAATTTTTTCTTTATTCTGTGAAAAATTACATTGGAGTTTTAGTAGGGATGCTATTGAATCTGTAGATTTCTTTGGGTAGTGTGGTCATTTTAACAATGTGAATTCTTCTGGTTCATAAACATGGTATATCCTTCCATTTATTTGAGTGTTCTTCAATTTCTTTCAACAATGTCTTACCAATTTCAGTATAGAAATCTTTCACCTATTTGGTTAAATTTATTCCTAAGTATCTTATTATTTTGATACCACCGAAATGGGATCGTTCTCTTAATTTCTTTTTCAAATAGTTTATTGTTAGTATATGGAAATGCAACTAATTTTTGTATGTTGGCTTTGTCTCCTGCAACTTTACTGAATTTGTTGATTAGCTTTAGACAGTTTTTGGTAGAGTCTTTAGGGTTTTTTATATATGAGAACATTTCATCTGCAAACAGAGACAATGTTCTCCTTCCTTTCTGACTTAAATGCCTTTTATTTCTTTTTCTTACCTAATTGCTCTGGCTATAGCTTCTAATATTATGTTGAATAAAAGTGGTGAAAGGAGGGCGCCTGGGTGGCTCAGTCGTTGAGCGTCTGCCTTCAGCTCAGGTCATGATCCCAGGGTCCTGGGATCAAGTCCCATATCGGGCTCCCTGCTCAGCGGGAAGCCTGCTTCTCCCTCTCCCACTCCCCCTGCTTGTGTTCCCTCTCTCACTGTCTCTCTCTCTCTGTTGAAAAATAAATAAAATCTTTAAAAAAAAAAAAAGTGGTGAAAGGAGACTTCCTTGTCTTATTTCTAATATTACTCAAGAAAAACGTTTTAGATTTTGTCATTGAGTAAAATGTTAACAAGGGGCTTAGCATATATGGCCTTTAATATATTCAAGTACATTCCTTATATACCTAATTTGCTGACACTTTTTATTGTGAATGGAAGTTGAATTTTGTCAACTGCTTTTACTGCACCTATAGAAATGATCATGTGGGTTTTATCCTTTATTTTATTAATGTGGTATACCACATTTATTCATTTGAATATATTGAAACATCCTCACATCCCAGGGATATGCATCTATTTTCACAATTTTGTTTCCCCAAGGTGCCAGAACCTCTCAGCTAGACTTTTGGCTCTCATAAAGATTTTCTCATCTGTCAGTGATTATTAAAATTGGTGTTTCTGTGAGGGTTTTAAGGCTGGCTTCTCCTATTCTGCCATCTACCTGACATTATTCCTGATCAGAGTTTGAAAATTAGTCTTTGTGAAACAGAAAAATAATACTTGTCAAAGTGTATGAATTTATTAAACAATTTTATAAAGAAAATTTTGAGTTTTCAGATATTAGAATAGAAATATTAGCAAAAACAAAATGGTGACTTCAATATTTTCCAATGTTTTCTCTGAAAAGACATGGGATCTATGTAAATTATGATATTTTCATGCATTGTTGAGCCCACAGAAAAAGTAGAATTCCCTGAAACAAACAGCTATCTGAAAATAAGTGGCAAGTGAGCATAGAAGCCATAACTTTTGTGGAAATGAATGCCAATAATAGGACCCTAAGGTGTTCAGTTAATCAATAAACATAGAGGAATAAGAGAATAAGCCTTAGGGCCATGAAAAATAGAAAGCTATATATGTGACTCTATCATAAAGGCAAAAACTATAAAGAATGCATCCTCATTGAAAGGGTGAGCTGGAAAACATCATTCAGGAAAGAAAACTCATCAGGGAATGCTATTTTTTTAATAACCTCAAAGTGGTAAAAACAGTAATAGTAATAACTTCAACAGAGAATTTGTAGGCAAGAACTACTCTCATGAGAGGCTGAGCTGAATTTACATGAGAAATTACCATGGGAAACCATGACAAAATTTATACAAAATTACTATAGAATTAAAATAGAATGAAAAACTTCCAAACCCATAGGACGAGAATGACAAAAATATTTCATGAAAAAATGAGAAGCTTTTTACCTTTTCTCAACTCATATTCTTCTTACCCCTAGACCTTTCATCTGGACTAGGTCAGGTATAAAAGCAACAAGGGCATTTTCATAAAATTTACAGACTCATTATATAACCTACCTTGGCCAACATGGGTCATTATGTGGTACTCAGCTAGCAGTGTACTAACCAAATTGTCATTATCTTTTTGATCTAGGATCATGTCAATCTAAAAAGAGAATCCAGGTGACTAAATCAGAATTAGGTTTATATGCGCTATCCTTTCTTTTAGCTGGGCTGCTACCAAGAGGGTATACAAACCAATACAGCCTGAATTTGCTGCCAGGAAAGAGAAAGATGTATCATACTTAGGAATGGTCAGAGTGCAGGGCAAAATCTTCAAATTGAGACTATATAATTCTGCACTATTACCTTCATCATTAGCCAGAAGGTGACCAAGAAGAGGTGAACCCTGTTTGGGGATGGCTGCATTCAGTGATCAAACTGCTGTATTAAGGCTTGTGGATCATAAAGAGGTAGGGAGATAGAGTCAGAAATCCTTTTGACCTAAATGTGAGACAGGAGTCCATCAAAATCCTAAAGGAGAACACAGGCAGCAACCTCTTCAACATCAGCCACAGCAACTTCTTCCTAGAAACATCACCAAAGGCAAGGAAAGTAAGGGCAAAAATGAACTGTTGGGACTTTATCAAGATAAAAAGCTTTTGCACAGCAAAAGAAACAGTAAACAAACCAAAAGACAACTGACAGAATGGGAAAGATACTTGCAAATGACATATCAGTTAAAGGGCTAGTATCCAAAATCTATAAAGAACTTATCAAACTCAACACCCAAAGAACAAAGAATCCAATCAAGAAATGGGCAGAAGACATGAACAGACACTTTTCCAAAGAAGACATCCAAATGGCCAACAGACACATGAAAAAGTGCTCAACATCGCTCGGCATCAGGGAAATCCAAATCAAAACCTCAATGAGATACCACCTCACACCAGTCAGAATGGCTAAAATTAACAAGTCAGAAAATGACAGATGTTGGTGAGGATGCAGAGAAAGGGGAACCCTCCTACACTGTTGGTGGGAATGCAAGCTTGGGCAGCCACTCTGGAAAACAGTATGGAGATTCCTCAAAAAGTTGAAAATAGAGCTACCCTATGACCCAGCATTTGCACTACTGGGTATTTACCCCAAAGATACAAATGCAGGGATCCGAAGGGGTACATGCACCTTGATGTTTATAGCAGCAATGTCCACAATAGCCAAACTGTGGAAAGAGCCAAGATGTCCATCAACAGATGAATGGATAAAGAAGATGTGGTGTATATACATGCAATGGAATATTATGCAGCCATCAAAAGGAATGACATCTTGCCATTTGCAGCAACGTGGATGGAACTGAAGGGTATTATGCTGAGTGAAATAAGTCAATCAGAGAAAGACATGTATCATATGATCTCACTGATATGAGGAATTCTTAATCTCAGGAAACAAACTGAGGGTTGCTAGAGTGGTGGGGGTTGGGAGGGATGGGGTAGCTGGGTGATAGACATTGGGGAGTGTATGTGCTATGGTGAGCGCTGTGAATTGTGTAAGATTGTTGAATCACAGACCTGTACCTCCGAAACAAATAATACATTATATGTTAAAAAAAAGAAGAAGATAGTAGGAAGGGAAAAATGAAGGGGGAAAATTGGAGGAGGAGACGAACCATGAGAGACTATGGACTCTGAGAAACAAACTGAGGGTTCTAGAGCAGAAGGGGGTGGGGGGATGCATTAGCCTGGTGATGGGTGTTAAAGAGGGCATGTACTGAATGGAGCACTGGGTGTTATACACAAACAATGAATCATGGAACACTACATCAAAAAATAAATTAATTAGTTAATTTAAAAAAGAAATCTTTTTGATTTGATACTTAAGGAGTTAGTTCTAGGGCTAAATAGCACAGAAGTCTGCAGCTTATAGAGAATATAAATGTCCATGAAATACATTGACTATCAGCCCACTGTGGGGTGGTCTAACAAAAGGCATAGTAATGTCAGACCACAAATGGTTAAGATGAAAATGGAACATTTAAATTTGATGAACCATAACAGTGTGACCAGAAAAAAGCTCATCAGAAACAACCTAAAAATGTATTAACAGTGATGAGGCACCATCTGTAGTCTGAACCAGGTCAAAGATCCAATATAGTCAATTTTCCAGAAGCAGGCAGAGTCAGTGTCTCATGCAATACGGCCTCCCTCACTGACACAAAGGGGCCAACTTCTGGCAGGAGTTACAAATCTAGTATGGAATGCAGCTTCTTAATGAGAAATACAGAGTCCTTTACCATATGGCCTGTCTGTGTTGGTAGATGTCTGATGCAATCAATGATAAATCCAAATGGCAATGGTGATGCAGGCCTGATCAGCAGCTTTATTCGAGTAAGTCTTAGAGAAGAGGCTCTTACCATGGGCATCAACATGAGTGACTCAGGCTGTTGGACAGAAGTTAGAACTTGTTTCCACAGTTCTCAAGTCTCAGTAGGGGTATCTTTAATCTAGTAGTCTGTAATCTTTGAAGTAAGTGGCAGACCAGATGGCTAAGCCATAGTCAACAGCCCAAGAATCAGTAAAAATATAAACCTGTCCCTAGAGAGCATTATCTGAGGCAGTGCCTAGCTCTTACTAGGCAGCCTTCCACAGTTGTCACTGGAGCTGGCTCCTGTCACCCACTGGGCACCATTTACTTTCACCTTAACCAAACCAAAAATGAAACATGCCCATGTATGCATGGGAACCTCTACGAATCAATGGTCTCATGAACCAACAGTTTTGCTTTAGGCAGTGAAGAGGGGGATAAGGATTCCCCACAAGGAAGGCTGCCACTTATTTATGTAAATCCAAACTGCTGATATTGCCATGCTAGCTGTGTTCCTGAAAATACCAATCCCATTTCCTGAGAAAAGCCTGTTAGACCCTTTCCACCTTATTCATCATGGAGTATAAACTGACCCACTCCAAAAATGGACACATCAGGCCAGAGTCACAAGGCCTCATTGGATTAGGTATCTGGTTTTTAAAAGCACTTAGTAGCAGATCATCGGCTGCATTAAAAGAAAAGGAGATATAATTGGTGGTTTTGTTAGAAGGTACTCCTATTTTCTTTCCTCTCATATCCAATGCAGCACTTTCCTGGCTTGATTATATTGTGACTTAAACCTAGTTATTGGTCTAATGGCTATGAGGAGTGGTGGGAGTAGATCCTGAAGAAATCTTGTGTTGTCTTGCCAGTGGTCTTCAGCAAGAATGCAGCGGAGAGAGGACTGCTTTTCTTTATCAGGGAGAAGTGGGCTAGCTACAGTTATAGAGAGGAGGGTTTGTTTAGGATACAATGGTATCCACCACAGATATTAATAGAAACTTGCTTCTTGCTGAAATCCCACCATGAGTTTCACATTATTCCCTATATGCTACTCAATTTTATTAAACTTTGGTTTATCATTCCAGGCTATTTTTATTTTTAATTTTTAACTTCTGTAAATACTTTATTTACTTTTTCACAGTGCACGAGACTTCATTCTTATTTAAACATATCCTGTTCAGGTGACATGAATTTTTTTCAATTTTTAGGTGTTACAAATAATGCATGGTGAATATTCTTGCACATATGTTGTTTTGTATTTATAGAGGTTTATCTTCAGGGTAGGTTCCTGGAAGTTGGAGTGCTGGGTAACAATGAAATGCATAAGTAACTTTGTTAAATATTGCTAATTTCTTCCATAGCAATGGAAACATTTTATACTCCTCAGAGAATTGTGTGACACTCTTGCCTCTCCAAAACTTCAGCCACATAGCTTGTTGTCAAACCTCTGTATTTTAGAGTTTTAGTTTAAATTTATATTTTGTCATTACATGTAGAGCAAATTTTCATGTTTCAGAATTACATAGACATTCACTAATACTTATGTTTTCCATCTTCAGAGTTGTAATACTTATGTTTTCTTCTAGTATAGACTTATGTTTTCCATCTTTAGAGTTATAATTCTAATTTATTTGACATTCATCCTGCTACATTTTGAGGAATACAGTTTCAATGTGATTTTAAAATGGCTGTCAAGAATTCTTAAGATGGATGCACCTGGGTGGCTCAGCTGGTTAAGCATCTGCCTTCAGCTCAGGTCATGATCCTGGGGTCCTGGGATCCAGCACTGCATGGGGCTCCCTGCTCAGCGGAGTGTCTGCTTCTTCCTCTCCCTCTGCTCCTCTCCCTGCTTGTGAGTGCTTGTGCTATCAAATAAATAAATAAATCTAAAAAAAAAAAATTCTTAACATGATTTATGACGAAGTCCATAATTTACCCAGTGATTTGAGAGGTCTTTATGATATACTATATTTTTATACCTACCATTATCTATTTGGGGATTTTTACCCTATTTATTGGTCTGTTCGTTCACATGCTAATACTGCTCTTTTAATTATAGATGGTAGTTTACTAATTATAATAGTTGATTTGATTAACCCCTCTTTCAATCCTTCAACATTGTTCTTTAAAGAAATTTCATTATTAGTGATATTTGTTTTTCCACATGAACTTTAGAATCAATTTATCTGTCCCATAATCCCCTAACCACCCCCCCCCAAAAAAAGCTGATTATTTTTATTAGGACTGCATTAAATTATAATGACTTGCAGCAAATTAATATCTCTGTTATATTCAATCACCTTATCCTACTACATGGACTTTCTTTTTGTTTAAGACCACTTCTGTGTCCTTCATGAGTGTTTTATAGTTTTCCTCATTTAGGTTTTGTAACTTTCTTGTTAAGTATATTCATAGGAATACTCCTTTTTTATTTTAACAGGTCCTCCCATAAATTACACCTTCTAACTGGGTACTGGTTTTATATATGAAGACTGTGTTAGGGTTCTCATGAGAAACAGAACCAATGATATATATGTACAGAGAGAGAGATTTTAAGGAACCGATTATGGAGGCTGACAAATCCAAAATATGCTGGATGGACAGGAAGCCTGAAGACCCAGGGAAGAACTGATGTTGCAGCTTGAATCAGAAGACAGTCTGTGCAGAATTCCCTCTTCCTCAGGGAAGATTAGACTTTTCTCTATTAAGGTATTCAACTGATTGGATGAGGTTCACCTATATTATAGAGGGTAATCTGCCTTACTCGAAATATACTGATTTAAATGCTAACGTCATCAAAAAATAACTTCCTCAAAACATATAATGTTTGCCCAAATATCTGGGTACTGTGGCCCAGGTAAGCTGACATATAAAATTAACCATCAAAGGACCACTGATTTTATTTTTTTATTTTTTTATTTTTTTATATGACAGAGAGAGACACAGCGAGAGAGGGAACACAAGCAGGGGGAGTGGAGGAGGGAGAAGCAGGCTTCCTGCAGAGCAGGGAGCCCGATGCGGGGCTCGATCCCAGGACCCTGGGATCATGACCTAAGCCGAAGGCAGACGCTTAACCATCTGAGCCACCCAGGCACCCCCCCGGACCATTGATTTTAAAATATTTGTTTTTTATTGGTACTTACTCAATTTCATCTCTCTCTCTCCCTCACTCCTACCCTCCCCTCTCTCTCCACCACCCTCTCCTTTTCTTTGATTTTCTGTGGTTTTCCAGGTAAACTATCACATCATCTGCAAAGAGTTTTACTTTTTTCTAGCTTTCTTGCCTCTAATAATTTTCTTTTATCTGATTATATTTTTAATATCTTCAACACAATATTAAAAACTGAAGCAATAATGAGCCTCATTTCCCTTTTCTCTGAATTTAACAGAAACTGGTCCAGCATTTCCCATTACTTAAGATATGGATTATTCATATTTGAAAAGCACTGGATCAATTACTCTTCTATTGAGTGTTTTTATTAGGAAAAGGTATTTAATTTTGCATAGAACTTTTCATGGTAATATGATTTTTCCTCCTTATATCTATTTAAGATATAAATTATTTAATGGATTTTCTAATTTTGTTCCATCTCTGGATTACTAAAATAAATCTTATTTAGTCATTATTTATTAATTTTAATGTGTTTTTCCTCTACTGGCTAATATTTTATTTCAGATATCTGCATCAGTATTTGCATAAATAAGAATGGTTCAGTTATCCTTTATGTGAAATCATATTGGATTTAAGTATTAATATTTTATCTGTGCATGTTACAGTCTATTTGAAATCAGAAACAATTCTACATATCTCAAACAGAAGAAATTTAATGCATAATCAGTTACAGGATTTGAAAGTATTAGAGAAACAAAAGAGAAGTAACATCATACTAAAAGTCAGTCACTCGGCAAACCAATAATCTTTCTGCAAAACCAGGATCTGTGTGTCAGGATCCTAACAGCTTTATATTAGAGTCAAGTTGCCAGATATGGAATCCATAAGCATGCATATCTAGGCCACTGCTGCTGGGAACCACATTGCCTAAGGAAGAAATAAAGAGAGGACATTCCCAGGCTCCTGTTACGGTTTGCAGCTGTATCTGCCACTCACCACCTTGAACACAATTGTTGCTGCTACTGTCCTTGCATCCGGAAACACCATGAAAAAAAAAGGAAGATAGAATCACTTCTCCATTCCTGCAAAATTCCATCAAATTATCCACTAGTGCATCCCATCTGCAGAACCTAACTAGAGATCATTTTGCATGGGTGTCTGGAAACCGTGGTTTGTGGGGCCCAAGACCCTGTATTATAGAATAGATCATAGAAGGGCAGAAACAAAGCTGAGAACACACAGAGAAATTAGTGGGGAGTCTGAGTGCATAAAAGGAATTTGCACTTCCTCTGTTCACTAGGGCAGTTTAAATAACTGGTATTCCCATGATGTTTAAAGCATCATATAGGCCAAGTGACCACCTGGGGGTAGCTCTGATAATATACTGTTTCTTGTATAAAAACTGGGTTGTTTAAAACTCTTTCCTGTGGTCAGTTCTGAGAAAGAATATTTTTCCGGAAACTATCCATTTCAAATTTGTTGGTACATAATTGGGAAAGTGGCCTCATGATTATTACAATGTTTTCTGTTTTGAGATTATTTTCTTCTTCCTACATCTTATTTTGGGTATTTATTCTTTCACTGTTTTTTCTTTCTCTAGATTTGTTATTGGATTGTCTATTTTGTTCATTTTTTAAGACAACATTGGATTTATTTACTTAACTGCTTTTTTTGGTTTCTAATACATTAATTTAAATTTTTTTTTTTACTATTTCCTTCATTTCATTTTCTTTTGGTTTCCTATTGATCATTTCCTTTTTTCCCCCTAACTTTTTGAGTTGCATATTCAGTGCCTTTTTTTTCTTTTAGCTCTCTCATTAGGATATTAATATAAAGAGTTTCTGTAAATATTTTATTTTAGAAATTCTGTAATTTTCGCTTATATTTTTCCTTTGACTCAAGAATTTTTTTTTTTTAAGAATTATTTTAAAAAGTGATTCTTATTTCCAACCAGGCAGATTTTTTTTGTCATGTGTTTCTAGTTGTATTGCATTTTTATATTAGTAAATGTTACTTGTATCATTTCTACTCAGTGGAATAATGATTTCCAGAACAAACAGAAAAGTACACTTAACATCCTGTGAACCTGGATTTGCTAAGATACATAAACAGAAGTTGCTGCCTGTCCATAAACCCTAAAGGCTTATGTGTTAGTTTCCTAGAGCTGCCATAACAAAGTACCACAGACCAGGCAATTTAAACAACAGAAATTTGTTTTCTCACAGTTTTGGAGGATAAAAGTCAGAGATCAAGGTGTCAGCATGGTTGATTTCTTCTGAGGCCTCTAATTTGTAGACACATCTTATCCCTCTGTCTTCATACGGTCTTCCCACATGTCAGTGTCCAAATTTCTTCTTCTTTTAAGGACACCACTCAGATTGGGGTCAGACTAACTTATTGTAACTTAATTAACTCTTTAAATAATCCATCTCTGAGTACAGTCACTTTCTGAGGTACTGGGGGTTAGGACTTCAACAAGGTGGGGAGGGGAGACACAATTTGGACCATAATAACATGCATTCCTTGCATCAAGGTGCTCCACCACATTCACCTATCCCAGGTAGCTTCCATACAGGAGAAACTGTTCAGAAAAAACAAATGTACAAACATGAATATCAAATCAGTTATTATTAAATATAAATGGAACAATAAGGTCATCAGAAAAAGATAAGAAAAAAATACCTTGTAAAAGAAACTAGAATAGAAGAATAGGAAACCTGACTGCAGGAAATAAAAGAATAATTCAGCAAACTAGTGAATATTAAAGTTAACTGATATAATTAGATGACTTAATTAGCTGATATAATGATTTATATTTATATTGCAACAAAGAAATACAAACAGTATACTGCTGGCTAATTAATTTGGATGAAAAATTCATAGACATTACCAATACATTGTTTTAAAAAGACACAGAAAGAAAATGTGAGAAAAAAAAAAAACTCAAGAATACGTAAAATAGATCTAATATCCACAAAAAGATAATTGTTTTAATGGAGCAAAGGTAACCATCAAAAATGTTCAAGAACTATGACTCTTCAGGGTGAAAGTGTCCTTTGAGTATTGAGCAGAATACATATAATTAAAAGACACAGCCACATCAACATGAATCTTGAACAGCAAACAAAAAGCAAATAAAAACAAATAAATGAAAATCCTGCTCTGTAAAAATAAGAGGAACCAGATTATCATCAGATTTTTATTAGCAATTATGGGTGACAGAAGCAAATAAAGGAAATGCTTCATATTTTCAAGAAGATTAGCTTGAATTTAGAATTCTTTACAAACCAAACTACCAATCAAATGTGAAGCAAAAAATTAGGCATTTTCAGACAAGGAAAGACTCAGGAAATCTGTCAAGCACTAACTTAATATTGGTAACTTACTTTAAAATACATCTGCATAAGCATTGGGATATAAATATTATAAGCTATAAAAAGTATACAATTTAGGGATATACTTTTTATTTATCAGAAGTTTCTACCTAAGATGTCCTTAACATTCCCTTAACTTGACTAAACTTTAGATAGGTTTCTTCCTGACTTCAGGCCCCTGACCTCCATTTTCTTAGAACACTTATTTTTATTAAAAACTTGCAATTATAGGGCGCCTGGGTGGCTCAGTTGGTTAAGCGACTGCCTTCGGCTCAGGTCATGATCCTGGAGTCCCAGGATCGAGTCCCACATCGGGCTCCCTGCTCAGCGGGGGGTCTGCTTCTCCCTCTGACCCTCTTTCCTCTCATGCTCTCTCATTCTCTCTCTCAAATAAATAAATAAATAAATAAATCTTAAAAAAAAAAAACTTGCAATTATAAATTCTTTCTCTGCCTCTCTGAGATGTAAATCTTTGCCCAGCCTCTTGACAGTTTTAAAACCCATCAATGTCTAAACCAGCCAGGCATTTGAAATGCAGTCATCAAGAAGGATTAGTACCCAGTATCCCAGTCTTTGTGGAAGGGTAGGAACCTTATCTTCAATAGGCCTATAAAGCAAACATGGATGGCTTAATCACATTGACCAACCTCCCCTCTTACTCCTTCAGCATTTTCCATTAGATCAGCCCAGGCCTTAAAAACCCTCACACAGGGCGCCTGGGTGGCTCAGTTGGTTAAGCGACTGCCTTCGGCTCAGGTCATGATCCTGGAGTCCCGGGATCGAGTCCCACATCGGGCTCCCTGCTCAGCGGGGGGTCTGCTTCTCCCTCTGACCCTCTTCCCTCTCATGCTCTCTGTCTCTCATTCTCTCTCTCTCAAATAAATAAATAAAATCTTAAAAAAAAAAAAACCCTCACACATTTTGTTTCAGTAGAGTTAAGCCCAATTTCTCTCTCCTATAGCAATAGTATTGATCTCTACTGCAGATTACTACTTACTCTTCAATAAAATCTTGTCTGTTACTGCCATCCAGTGCAATTTTTGACAACCCCTGAATTGGTCATACGACATTTAATGAGAAATGCCTCAACCAGAGCTGATTATCTCCAGTGCTGCAGCTCTCCATATCTCAATTGATACCAGAGGATTTCCTGATTATCATACTAAATTTCAGAAATATATTTTCTGGTGTTATTTTACTTGTTTTTCATTTTTGTAAAGAATGTAAAAAATGGATTCATATACCCAAGAATTAAACTAGAAGTCAATAATAGAAAGAGAGCTGGGGAATCCTTAAATAAATGAAGATTAAAAAGCACAATTTTAAATAACACATGAATCAAAGAAGAAATCTCAAGATTAAATGTTTTAAATATTTTAAACTAAAAATGAGAATACAACTTATCAAAATGTATGGGATGCAGCAAAAGCAATGTTTAGATGTAAATTTAGAGCTCTGAATGCATATATTAAAAATGAATAAAGATCTAAAAATAATAATCTAAGTTTCCACCTTAGAAAATGAGAAAGAGCAAATTAAAATTAAAAAAAAGCAAAAGAAATAATAAAACTGAAACTAGAATTCAATATTGAAAACAAGAAATAGAAAAAGGCAAAGTAACAAAAACTAGTGTTTTGAAAAGATCATAAAATTGATAAGCCTTTAACCAGGCTAAGAAAACTGAGAATAAATTATTAATATCATATATGAAAGAGGGGTCATCACTACAGATCTCAAGAGTATTAGGACAATAGGGAATACTATGAACAACTCTATTCCTACAAATTTGATTACCTAGATGAAATGGATCAATTCTTTGAAATATACAATCTCCCAAAGCTTACATAAGAAGAAGGAGACAATGTGCATAGGCCTATGTCAAAGAAATTTAATCACCAATTAATAACCTTCAAATACACTAAGCTGAAATGGGTTCACTGGCTACTTCTACCAAACATTTAAAGAGGAAATCATACCAAATCTCTACAACCTCTTACAGAAGATAAAAGCAAAGGGAATATTTCCTAACTCATTCTACAAGGCCAGTATTAAGCTAATACCAAAATCAGACAAAGACATTACATGTACAGACCAGTATCCCCAATAAACACAGATACAAAGTTCTCAACAAAATATTAGCAAATAAAATTGAACAATGTATAAAAAGAATTATACACCATAACCAGGTGGTTTTTATCCCCACTACGCAAGGCTGACTTAACATTCAATAATCTGTTAATGAAATCCATAATTACCAACAGGCTAAAGAAGAAAATTCACATGATCATATCAGTAGATGCAGAAAAAGCATTTAATGAAATCCAGTGCTCATTCATGATAATAACTCTCAATACATTAGTAATGGAGGACTATTTCCACAACTTAATTAAGAATATCTTAAAAAAAAAAAAAAAAACCTAAGTTAACATTGAACTTAACGGTGAGAAAGTTGAAACTTTTTTACAAGATCAGGTATTAAGCTAGGATGTCCCTCTCACCACTTATTTTCAATACTATATTGGAAATTCTAGCTAATTCAATAAGATCAAAAAAGGACATAAGAGTCATACACCTGGGAAAGTAAGAAATAAGACTTCATTTGCAAATGACATGATTGTCTTTATAGAAATTCTGAAAGAATAAACAAAAAAATTCCTAGAACCTTGTGATTATATCAAGGATACAGGATACAAGGTTAATATAGAAAAGTCAATCAATTTTTATACACCAGCAATGAACAAGTGGAATTTGAAATTAAAAACATAACACCACTTGCATTAACACCTCCAAAAATAAAATACTTAAGTAAAAATCTAACAAAATATGTACAAGAACTATATGAGGAAAACTACAAAACTGTGATGAGAGAAATCAAAGAACAAAATAAATGGACAGATATTCCATGTTCATGGATAGTAAATTCAATACTGTCAAGATGTCAGTGGTTCCCTACTTAATCTATAGATTCAATGCAATTCCAACTAAAATCCTAGGAAGTTATTTTATGGATACTGACAAACTTAGTCTAAACTTACAAGGAAGCCAAAGACCCAGAATAGCAACACAAAATTGAAAGAGGGTAAGTCACACTACTGATACTATGTAACTTCAAAACTTACTATAAAGCCACAGTAATCAAGACACTCTGGCATTGGTGGAAGAAAAGATAAATATATCTGTGAAAATTAATAAAAGGAAACCTCATTTAGAATGCAGTCTCATGCCCAGCACTAGTTGTCAACTACAGACCTAACAGGAAGAGAGCAACTTTGCAAGTCAATACTACTTTACTATCCCTGAAGGAGAGAGAAGGAAGAACTTTTCCTTCTCTCAGCCAATGAAACATAGTCAAAGCTCAGCCAATAAGTCACTATACTTCAAACTCCCAGTTTACACCAATGGACTTTTAGTTTACAACAGTCCCTCCCAACTCCTCCTTTCCTCTATAAAAGAGTGTTCCTCCCCCTTCTTCTCTGGACTTGCCTATGGTTTTGAAGCAACTTGCTTGTTCCAGATTGCAATGCTCTGCTATATCCAAATAAACCCTTTTGCTGGTAAAAATAACTGGCAGTTTTATTTTTAATATTAACATATCAATGAAACAGAAGAGAACCCAGATATGAATCCAAATAAATACAGTCAATCATCTTTGACAAAGGAGCAAAGGATAATACAATGAAGCAAGGATAAAGATAGTTTTTTCAATAAATGATCCGTAACAACTGGACATCCACATGCGAAAAAAAAAAAAAAAAAGACACATACCTTACATTCTCCATAAAATTAATTCTAAATGAATCATAGACGTAAGATTATAAAACATCTAGAAGATGACATAGGAGAAAACTTAGATAACAGAGTATGGTGATGTCTTTTTGGATATAACACTAAAGGCACAATTCATGAAGGAAATAATTCATAACCTAGACTCCCTTAAAACTAAAAATGTCTGCTGTGCAAAAGACACAAGAGACTAAGAATACAAACCACAGACTGGGGGAAATATTTACAAAAGACTATTCTCATAAACTGTTGTCCAAAATACACAAAGAACTTGTAAAACTTAAATATAAGAAAACAAAGCAACCTAATTAATAAATGAAAAGGGGCCTCAGACATCTCATCAAAGATATACAGATGGCATACAAACATATGAAAAGATGCTTTACATCACATGCCTTTAGAGAATTGCCAATTAAGTCAATAAAATATCTGTTAGAATGGCTGAAGTCCAAAACACTTAGAATGCTAAATGCTAGTGTGGATGTGGAGCAACCGGGACTCTTCATTCATTACTGGCAGGAATGCATAATGGAACAGCTGCTTCAGAAGACAGTTTGGAGGTTTCTTACAAGCCAAACATTCTCTTACCTTACAGTACACCAACTGCACTCTTTGGTATTTGCCCACAGTTAAAAATTTATGTCCACACAAAAACCTGAACAAAGATGTTTGCAGCCATTTTATTCATAATTGCCAAAATTTGGAAGCAATCAAGACATCCTTCAGTAGGTGAATAAACTGTGGTATATCCAGACAATGGAATATTATTCTGCACTAGAAAGTAATGAGCTATCAAGAGAAGAAATGGAGGAAGCTTAAATGCATATTACTAATTGAAAGAAACCATTTTGGAAAAGCTACATACTATATGATTCCAACTATATAACCTTCAGGAAAAGGCAAAACTCTGGAGACAGCAAAAAGATCAGTAGTTGTCAGGGATAAGAACGCAGGCAAGGATTATGAGGCAGAGCACAGAAGAGCGAAATGATTAGGGGATTAGGAGTGAAGTTATTATTAGGGGAGTGAAATTATTCTGTATGATACTATAATGGCGGACACATGTCATTTTACATTTATCAAAATCTATAGAAAAGACAACACCAAGAGCGAATCCTAATGTGCACTATTATCTTTAGGTGATAATGGTGTGTTGATGTAGATTCATCAACTGTAACAAATGTACTGCTCTGGATTTATACTGGGAGAGGCCGTGCATTTGTGGAGACAGGGGTATATGGAACCTCTTTATACTTTGACTTTTCTGTGAACCTAAAACTGGTCCCCAAAATAATGTCTATATTAAAAAACTGGCTCTTGCTGATAAAAGTAGTATACTCAAGATATGTGTATTGATTGGGTAAATACATCAAAGACAGTGAGACCTGTAGCTTCTACCATTAAGAACGGTGTCCCAAACTTGATTCCTGAGCAAATCTCACTTTGAAGGTTTTTCTGGTTGACTCATGCCAATTTTAAGGATTAGAGCATTTTGCCTCTGGACTGTTATCCAATCTCCCTTAAATTCAAGTTAGTGGTCACTGCACTTAAAAGAACAGAGACTTAGGGGTGCCTGGGTGGCTCAGCCAATTCAGCAACTGACTTTGACTCAGGTAATGATCTTAAGGTCCTAGGATTGAGCCCTGCATCAGGCTCCCCACTGAGCGGGGAGTCTCCGTGTCCCTCTGCCTCTCCCCCCACTCATGTGTGCGTGCTAATATATAAAATCTTAAAAAAAAGAACAGAAATTTATATCAAACTCACAGAAAAACAATACCAATTGTTCAGTGCCATCTTATTAATAAGTACTTCTTAATAAATGCTTTTATTTTCAATATAATCTGATAGCAATACTGTAAGAGAATTACCAAGAAAAATTGGCTTAAGTTGGTTTCAAACACAACCGTTTAGAGAAAACTAGTAAGGATATTTATTTGTCAGAGAGAAAGAGAATATGCACAAGCAGGGGGAATGGCAGACAGAGGGAGAAGCAGGCTCCCGTTGAGCAAGGAGCCCAATGTGGGTCTCAATCCCAAGACCCTGGGATCAGGACCTGAGCTGAAGGCAGACAGACGCTTAACTGAATCACCCAGGCATCCCAGTGAGGATATTACTGAAAAAAACAGGAGTACTAATAAAGAGGAAAATTTAAATTTCCCAGAAATTCCATTACAAAAATGGGCAATTGGTCTTAAATGCAATGGGTTCACATTAAAACAGGAAGTCACTGGGAGCTTCAAGATGAATGCCCCCCAAGAAGAATTATATAGGTTTTATTCAGTAGATAAAAATGAAGAAGCTAGGGTGCCTGAGTGGCTCAGTCAGTTAAGCGTCTGCCTTCAGCTCAGGTCATGATCCTAGGGTCCTGGGATGGAGTCCCATGTCAGGCTCCCAGCTCAGCAGGGAGCCTGCTTCTCCCTCTGCCTGCTGCTCTCCCTGCTTGTGCTCTCTCTTTCACTCTCCCTCTCTCTCAAATAAATAAAACCTTAAAAAAAAAAAAAGCTAGAATATATAAGTGGTAATGTTTCTTCTTTCTGTAAAAATGAGAGCAATTCATTTCTACAAGGAAAAAAAAAAAAACACTGTTTATAAAAGTAGTGTTTCCCAAAATTTTTAAAATAAAAATAAATTCTATCTCAATAAAGCTGTTCAAAAAATAAATATTTTAAAAGTCAAAAAATAAATAAATAAAGTTTCAATTAGAAAGGAAACAACTATGTCATGCAAATGGTGTTATATAAAAAGGGAGAAATGATTAAATCTTGAATTAATAAACACTCTACTTTAGGTGATGTAGCGATCAAGATGTTGAATCTAGAAAGGAATACCTCAGCATAACATTTGATCGTTCACTAGAACTGACACAGATTGGGAAGGGGAGAGGGAAAGCAGAGGTAAAAAGAAAAGGTGACACTACTAAAAAGTGGGGAATCAAGAGAAAATACCTAGGGGCGCCTGGGTGGTACAGCTAGTTAAGTGTCTGACTCTTGGTTTGGGCTCAGGTTGTGATCTCAAGGTTGTGAGACTGAGCCCCATGTCCAGCTTTGCACTTAGCGTGGAGTCTGCTTGAGATTCTCTCTCTCCCTCTGCCCCTCCCCCTGCTCATGTGCACATGCACTCTCTCTCTCTAAAATAAATAAATCTTTAAAAAAAAGAGAGAGAGAGAGATGATATCCAAAGTTGATAAGATAACAGCAAGGAAAAAGATGTCCTCCCTATGTATAAATACAATATGTATTTCTATATTTATTTAAGCAGGGTATACAGAGGAATGAGGCAGAAGAGAAAACTGGGAATAATCTCAAATATATATTAGGAATGAATACATAATAAAGATCACATCAAATTTCAATGGTAAAAATAGATTATTTAGTTCATAGCATTCATTGAGGTAGAAAGACATCTAGAAATAATTGGATACATACCATATTCTTTAATCAAAAATAAATTCCAAGCGGATCAAAGAAATTTATACAAGTTTTATTAAAATGCTAGAATAAAGATGAGAACTTTAAAAATGTAAGCTCAGAATGAAGAATATGACATGGAACCATGAAATATGAAATATTCATAAATTTTACCATAATGAAATACACATTTCAAAAAAAATCCATGAACAAAAGATAAACAGAAAATTATGGAAACAGCTTGTAATTAATATGACAAGGGAATAATTCCCTAAATATATAAAGAACTAAGATAAATCTACATTAAAAAGAATAAACAGAAATATGAATAAGACATAAATACTATTTACAGAGACAAAGAAATTTCAAATGGCTCTGAAAAATACTGAAAAAATACTAAACAATATTCAAAATGAGAGAAATGGAAAGAGATGTCACTGTACCTATCAAAATTAAAAATATGTTGATAACGTATCTGCCAA
Organism: Neomonachus schauinslandi; assembly: GCF_002201575.2. Classification (NCBI taxonomy): domain Eukaryota; kingdom Metazoa; phylum Chordata; class Mammalia; order Carnivora; family Phocidae; genus Neomonachus; species Neomonachus schauinslandi. Next base: position 23,702,314 of record NC_058410.1, on the reverse strand, counting down.
TTATTCTCAGATGTCAGTGAAAGATTAAATTAGCATAACCTCTACAGAGTGCAAGTTGGCAATAATCTATAAATATTTAAAATAATATATCTATGATCTGGCAATTCCATTTCTACTCTACTTCTACCCTAGAGATATATTTGAAATGACACATATCATTGTTTATAACTACAAAATATTCAAAACTACTTAAATGACAATTAAAGGTAAAAGGTTAAACTAGTTATACAAATCGGTATTATCCTTCAGAATGTTATTTAAACCAAACTGACCAAGCACACTTGGAGTTAACCCAGATACCCTACATAATGTGGCTTGCATGCAGAAAGTTACTGCAGTAATTAATTCTCCCCACTGCCTCCTAGATATTTGGAGAAGCAGTGGGGAGATATTTGAGAGATATATGGATTTTCCCTAAATTTTCAGATGAATATTTAGTAACATCACACTTAAAATGAAGCCAATTTCATTTTGAATGTAGGAACAGGTAGCTAAGAAAATCAATTAACAATGCTGTTGGGTTTTTTTAAAGGTTTATTTTAGAGAGAGAGTGCACAGGCTGGGGTAGGGATGGGGGAGCAGGGGTGGTTGGAAGCAGATTCTCTGCTGCATCCCAGGACCCTGAGGTCACGACCTAAGCTGAAACCAAGAGTCTGATACTCAACTGACTGAGCCACCCAGGCACCCCTTCTTTTTTCTTTTTAAAGATTTACTTATTTACTTTAGAAAGAGAGAGAGCACAGCAGGGGGGAGGAGCAGAGGGAAAGAGAGGGTAACAATTAAGAATGATTTTGAGGTGATGAGCTAATTTGGTCATAAGAGGAAGGAGATAAATCTAATTAAATCTCTACCTTACACCTTGAGCCAAATAATTCCTTGATGAATAGAAAGGTAATATGTAAAAGAAAAAGGGAGAATGAATGTGGATATAGATATAAATCATTCAATTGAGCAAAACACACACAAATACCTTCAATACATTTAACCAAAAAGAATTAAAAGCTTCTGTATTTCAAATGAATGCACGTTATGCTTTTACAGTGTGAGAAGAGGAGAAGCAACTTGGAAGACTGAAATGAGGAGGTCATTTTTCTTGAGGGAGATTTTTAGCCCTAATGGTTGTTATTGCACAATGTCCAGATCATTTCCCTTCTCTAAATCATCAAAGTGTAAAATGGAAAAAAAAAAAAAAAAAAGGCCCAAGAAAGTCAATGACAGCATCTCTGAAGAAAAGGGTGAAAGGGTCTAGAAGGAGGAGGTCAGGAAGCCATTCACAAGCTTTGCTAACTCTTTAGTTTTGTCATGGACTGGTTCTAATTATTCTAATAAATGATTAGCGATCAAGTGTCTTATCCACATCAGAGTTGCTGTAATCCCATGAATTTGCAACTGGCAGCATCAAAGATGAGAACAGATTTGAAAATAGATATGGTCTGCTCAGTGTATTTTTAATCCAAGTGAAGCCTTCTACACGCATGGTGATGTGAAAACGTGATCCTTTTTATATATGGATCACGATTCACCTTGAAAAAGCAGCAGAGTCAAGTCTGTCAAAGAGTAAAAACACCCTCGTACAGACTGACAGCTACAGATGGACTGATGACACAGGGAAATGGAATATATGATTGGCCTCATTATTTTTGTTCTATGATTCTTTTCTTAGGGCCTATTTTCATAAAAGGAAATTAAATGTACAAAGAGTTTATAGCTCATTTCAACCGATGTCATTACCAATGAGTTATGGTAATAGTTACAATCTCTTCAGCATTTTTCTTCAACACTTAAATTTCAACAGTCCAGAATCCATTATTTTATTAAACACTTGTTTTTGCACTGGCATTTTCCAAAGTACTATCTGTGGAACCCAGATAAACATTCATGGAAGTTTTTTTTTAGTAAAACGTAAGCTGGACAGATGTTCACAGAACATGTAAAAGGGAAAATTATTTCCCAGCTGTGCAAGATTTCATTCAGCCTCAGTATTATAAAATGAATCACTGAAGTAATATATAAAAGCCCTTAAAATAGAAGAACCTAAAAGCACTGTTAGATTTCTAATGCTACCGTATTTTTCTAGAGGCTAATTTGTAAATGGGGAGACTAAAACTAAATGCAAATAAGATACCAGTAACTTGGTGCTCTGCACTCTGATCTGTATATAGTCAAGGAGGCTTATTGTAAGGAATCATACTCAGTTTTTATTCCACAAATGGCTTTTATGAAAACCTGTAATTTAGGGGCACCTGGGTGGCTCAGTTGGTTAAGCGTCTGACTCCTGGGTTTCAGCTCTGGTCATAGTCTGAGTCCTGAGATTGAGCCCTGTGTCGGGCTCTGCACTCAGCACAGAGTCTGCTTGTCCCTCTCCCTCTGCTTCTTCCCAACCCCTGTTCTCCCTCTCAATCATAAATAAATAAAATCTTTTTTAAAAAAACCCTGTAATTTATAAACTTATTTGTGTATATTAAACTAGTGTTTGGTTTTTTTTTTTTATTTCTATTGTATGACAGGCACTATTCATGTTGCTGGAGATGCATCATGAATGAAACACTTCCTCCTTGCCGGGTAATGAAAATACAAGAATGTCAGTTTTGGTGAGAACACCAAAAGCAAAACAATGACAATGCAACATAATGAACATTAAAACACAAGCACATACAGGATTCCTAGAAATAATAATAATAATGAGAAATAATAATAATAATAATTCCTAGAAATAATGCCAAGGGGCACTTGGGTCCTTCAAGATCCTGCCTCAGGGGCTGCTGAAAAGGCTACGGACAAGAGTAACAGAACAAGGTAGGGCTGTGGGCCCCATTAACCCTCACAGCAATCAGTACATCTTTGCTTTGCTTTTGCATCCCGGAAATCTGCGGAATGTTTTATTTGGAAAAGAAATTACACCTTTTCCTTTCCATAAAGTTTGAAAAACATTCACCTAAGTCTCCCAGGGAGAATCTTAAAAGATTTCACAGTAGAAATATTTCGCAGTGTGAAAACATATAAATACTTTAAACATCTGTACCTACCACAGTTACTGCTGAATTTTAAGTATGGGGCAAGAGTGTGGAGGGGAGTCGAAATAATGTTTCATTGGGGAATCAAATTTTGTGTTGATCTCATCATCTCTTAAATACTCATGGGGTATGTGAAAAGGTGAGACATGGAGAAAAGAGTGCATGGTTTGGTAAATCCAATAGCAGTGTTGGAAAAGAGTCTACAGGTGAGTCTGGAATTAGTCACTAGATTTGCACATAATTAGGAGAGAGTAGTATCTCTGTAATTGCTGGCAAGTGGCAGGAATAAGCAAAAATGTCAGGCTGTGTATCAACAGACTGAAGTGCTCATACATAAAAAATGAAAAGATGTTTTGAAGGAGAGGGATGTCTAATAATCAGTATGAAGATGTGTGTGTAAATCAAGAAAAAGGCAAATATGGGTCAGTTTGGGGCTGAAAGAAACAGATCCTGGAAATAAAAGGCAAGTGAAACTGAGATCCCCCCAGGAGGAGAAGATAAATCCCTTAAAATGTGCAAAAATCTTGCAGTAGAATATGGATTATATGCTTGTTTGACACCTGAGTTACCAATGTTTGAGCTAAAAACTTGAGGATGCACAGTTTGTGAATTGGTATTGGTGCATCAAAAGGTATGACTGAAACAGAATGGGAGGAGGAGTCAGTTCAGGTAGAAGAAATGACACATGCATAGCAAATACCAGAGTTTAGAGACCATCCAGTGAGGTATTATGTATCAGAAGAGTGAAAAACAAGCTGACACTCACTGTCTCTGGCTCTTAGTATACTCATCTATGACTGTTCAGCATCTATACTTTACACACTAGGTAAATAAGATTTAACTAGGCCATCAAACGTCATTTAGCTTACAGGGACTTGGACATATGCATTCATTTAAGTTTCTCAAATCTTTCCTTCGGGAATTTCATAAGTAACTCACTGTTGTCAAGTGCACTGAAAATTATTTTGCCACACTTTAAGTAGCACTGCTTTGCAGCACGGGCTTTAGAAGAGAATTACTTCTCAGCAGTCAAATGAAGCATTTCTTTTTGTGGTTCTTTAATCCAATCTGTGCCGTTTTTAAGTGCAAATCCTGGAATCTGCCCAGTGAAGATATTCTAGGGTATTCTAGCATCCATTTCTCAATTATGCTGTTGTTGCATGACAATACAAGTTCTTTAAATTCCTGATGATAATTAAGCCACAGATGTATAATTAAATGTATTCAAGCCTAAGCAAATTAAGTCAAATAAAATTCTAGTGTTCTTATCATCTGAGAAATATAACCAGGATTATATAGAAATTTCCATCCTTGCTTGGTAAACAGTTATGTTTTATCAGGCAATTATGTTTTCAAGTGGACAAAAAGTAATAATTTATTATCTGTCACGGAGTCTATCCTGTCAATAGCTTTATTTTAAAACACTTTCATTGTCTAAAGAAAGTTGGAGGAAAGAATATTTAAAAACACTATGAATAGGAAGTCTTCTCAGAATGTGACAGTGAGCCATCATATGCCTTATATTAATAAAGACAAGCTTAGAAGAAAAAAATTAATAAATTATTTTTACAAATCTACCAACAGATAATTCAATTAAATACTTAATGAGAGCCTTTTATGCCATTCACTGGGGACACATAACAGGACACATAACAGGAAGATTTAATCCTCAAGTTTATAATCTAATGATGGGAAACAGAGAAGTCAAGAGTTCACATCAAAATGCTAATCATATTAACAAAGGTGTGCACAAGATATACTGAGAGCTTTAAAGAGAAGCCACCAATCTTTTTGGAGTTCAGGGAAGATTTCACATGAGTAGGGAAGAGCCTGGTAGAGTAATGGGGAAAGGAAGTATTAGGGAGTTAAGTCACTGTTTCAGAAAATATAAGACCAATTTGACCATCTGATGGTACAGATATAGTATACCTCTTTTATTTTTCCAGGGATAACAAATCCCTGATTTTGTTTGTTTAGTTGCTGTTTTTATTATTTGTCTCAAGTTTCAAAGTGGTATTTAAAATTTTTATTATTTTCTTTTACTTTTGACAGGGAGATATTATTTCCCTGCTTACCAATTAGGGTGACAAGGCACTGTGTCATTTGCTGTTATCATTCCTTCCTTGAAGGTAAGTGCCACCTTTAAGGCACAATTTGACCACATAATTGTATTCAGTAATTTCCTGTTTCAATATCATTCATTTTATGTTTTGTGTTTCTTGCTCTTTCTTTTACATAGATGCCACAAGACACAATGATTAATACATAAAAACTTTGTGTCATGGTTAACAAAACTAGAAAAGTATACTTGTCAATACCAGGGCTTGAGAGTTAATGTCTGTAGGGAGATACTCTAAAGTTGTGTTGACCAAATCAGAATTCAATCACATTTATATGCTAGAAATAGTTTTTATGGTCCTTAGAAGCTCATAGTGACTACTCCGAGACTAGAAACAGAATGATATGATTGATCTCTCCCAGGTCTGCCTGAAGGCACAATAAATCTAGGGATATCCTTTTATTTATTTTTAAAATCAATACATGTTTGAATGTAATTGACCCATGAAGAAGAAACATTTGTTATGACCTGTAAGTATAGGTTTTCATTAGCTATAGACTATATACTAAGCTAGTTTTCTGAGAAGACATTTATGTATCGAATCCACAAATGAAGTATAGTCTTTGTCTGAAACATAGATTCTTAATGAACTTTCTAAATAACCACATGGTTATGAATAATAGTAAGGGTACCTCTCATAAGAGTACTTTGTTTATACTTAACTATAGTTCTGAGTAATTTTGTAGGTTAGGCAATTCTATTTATCTAGTTACCTATATTTCCACTCTCTGCAGATTCATTATTAAGTTTTCCTATTGATTCATTAGCTCATACTTAAAATTTTTATATGCTGTATTTTCTGAATTTGTACAGGGTCAACCTGAATAAGAAACGAGACAGTGTTTCATTATAGTTTATACAAATATAGCCTGCGAAATTGATGTTTAGTTCCAGCTAAAGAAGAAAAGAAAGGGTTATTTCACTTATGTCCATTAGAAAATAGAACTTTGACCACAATAAATCTGTTTTATTCAGTCCTAGGAAATTAATTGTTCTTGTTCTGATTATCATGGTGCAGTTAAGAGTCTACATTCACGAAGTCATCAGCTACTAGATTAAAAGGGTCTTGGAAATCCTGACCCAGTTCCACATAATGAAAAGGATTTCTTTATAGTGACAATATCAGCTCAAACTTAAAAACCAGCCAATGTGTCTACTGCCTGAAATGCCAGATAAAAATACCCAGTGGCAAGCACCCATTATTGAGACTATTATTTTCTGAAATTTCTTCCAGTATACTTACTCGAGGGCCTATAGACAAGTATAAGAGAAGAACAGAAACCATCTGTCAATATGAAACTGAAAGATTCTGTTTAATTTATTATAATATACTAAAATTTCAGAAAGAAAACTAGAATCCTCTATTGAGATAATGATCAGCTTTTAAAGATTAAGTCAATGAAAACCCTGAGAGTAAGAAAGTATTAACAGTGAGACACTGACAAATCTCCAGAGACTTCTAATTCATCTCATAACATGTCTGTGGTGCTTGTCAGGAATGGACAAGCGATTACAAAATAAATTTATAAATCAATTTCATGACAGTTATTGACAGTCATTCTACATGAACATGATTGTGCTTTTATCCATCCTAGAAAGGACACAACTGCTGAAATACTTTTAACATACCCCTGGTATCTACTTAACCTAGGGACCCTGTTTGAGTTTCTCCTTTTGATTTGTCAATACTTTCCAGAGTGAAGACTTTATAACTAGGAGAGCTCTTTGTATATTTTAAGTTAATTAAAAATAGAGAAAATGCCTGGTATACATACATTTTTTGCATCTCTTTTTCTTTTTTTTTTTTTTTTTTTTTTTATTTTTTTTTTTTTTTATAAGGTAAGAGGAAAAAAGTCTTGGTGACAGTCAATTAGCTACCAGGGAAATCTCAAAGGCAGTATGGGTGAAGAAATCTAAGTTTTCTTTTCCTGAATTTGAGTTCTTAAATTTGAATTTAAGTCAAAAAGACTTATAAGATACAAGTCATAGTCTCACATATCTAAAACTAAGAAATTGTTTCAGTTTTGGTTTAGAGTGATGATATTTAAAGTGAACAAAACAAGTAATAATAACTATATATTAGGAGCTTTGGCTTTTATAAAAACTTCTATTAATGACTGAAAAGAATCAAAAAAAGAGATACATAAAAACAGGCTTTCAAGTGAGAGCATTTTGGTGACATAAGGAACCTCGTCTATCTGATCATGGAATATCATTTTTTGCATTTCCATGTAATGAACAGTATATAAAATCAAAAAATAGGTCATCTTAACAGAAAGAAAATAATCTTATTTTTTTCTTTGCATACAATCCATGTAACATTTTGCATTAAACAGGTCACAAGCCATTTTCCATACTATGGATTAATCTATAAAATTTGACCCAACTACCTAACTTTATCAACATTTAATACACTTTAATTATTTTTTATAAACTTGTTACTTGCAAACAAATTTCCTACAAGTTTTTACAACAAACTATATACCTTCTCATATTTGGAAATTATATCTACTATAGTTAACCAGTATAACCAATTTTTGTTCCCATAAAAACTATACAGAAAACTACAGAAAAACTATAAAACTGTGGAGGTAAACAGAGAACTGTCATTCACCAGCACCTCAGCAAATCACCATGTCCATCCTCCAGTAAGGCAGTCCTTCCATAACCATACATGTTATTTTTTATAAGATTTTTTAAAATACTTTAATTTTGAGAAAAGTTTTAGATTTAGAGAGAAATTAAGACATTACAGAGGATACTCAAACACTCCACACCCCGTATCCCCTATTAGTAGCATCTTATATGCTACTAATATACATATGGTATATGTGTTATAATTAATGAAACAACACTGATATATTATTATTAACTAAAGTCTGTAATTTATTCAGATTTCTTAGTTTTCATCTAATGTCCTCTTAGCAGCTCTACAGTTCCATCCGGGAGACCACTGTAGGGCCAGGGGCAGGCTGCCCCAAAATATGCCACTTTGGCATACTATTTTAAATAAAAATTACTTAAGAGACAGCCTGTACAAGGTGGACACTAAGAACCTCCTCTGTTCCCCTGAAAGCAGGAAATAAATCTCCCATGTGAAAGGTACCCCTTTGTATCAGGAGGTAAAGAGCCATCCTTGTCACGAGAAATAGGAATTTAGAGCTGACAAAGCTTTATAAACAACTCTTGTTAATTTTTAATAATTTAGTACTCCACCCCAGTATCTGTTTAAAACTCATTACTAATTGAAGCTCCTAAATTCCTCTTGCCAGCACTTCATATTGTCGTTTGGGAGGGGTGTAGGGCGAGGATTCTAGCCATTGTAAAAAGTTTGTAATAAGTAATTTCTCATTGTTTTAATTCGTAATTCCTGAGGGACAAAAAGTGAACATCTTTTCACATGTGTATCTGCCATCTCTGTATATCTTCTTTAATGGGATATCTGTTCAGATATTTTTCCATTCTCAATTGTTTTTTATTTCTTTAACTGTTGAGTTTTAAGAGTTCTCTTTTTATTTTGGCTACAAGTCCTTTATCAGATATGTGGTTTATAAATATTTTCTTCCAGCCTGATTTGTCTTTTGATTCCCTTAACAGCATCTTTAGCAGAGCACAAATTTTAACATTCTTGAATAAAGTCTATTTAACCGTATTTTACCATTTTTATATTTCTGATTCATGTTTCTGATTCATGACTCATTGTCAAACCCAAAGCCACCTAGATTTTCTAGGTACTGTTCTAGGCATTTAATTTAATCTAATTTAATCCGGTTTTTATCACACAAAAAAATACAAATTACTACTGATATTATGAGTTCTTCAATAATATTTTGCTTAGATATTTTAAGTGGAAAAACTAAGTTTAGATAATGTTCAACAATACCTGAAGTCCATAAGTGCATACTGTTTTAGAAGACATCAATTACTATCATTTACCTACATACATACTTTTTACACTTTCATGCCGTTAAACCATTCGTGAAAACACAAACACCACTACCGAAAAAACCTGACCAAAAAACAAACCTGGGAAATTTAAAAAATATTAATCATCTTTCCATAAGAAAACAAATACGTCTTCTGTAGATTACACTATTATGCTTGCAACATTTTTCACAAGTTTACCCAATCACAACACACCTGACTTCTTAAAAAATTGAACCCATTTAAGTTTTTCAAGGATTCACATATATTAGGATATATATACCATATCTCACTAAGTCTTAAATAATTGTAATTATTGCATTGGATAGAGAATTATCATTTACATTTTCACCTGCCATTTATCAGCCTAAGTTTACTTCACATTCCCTTACTCTTTATTTTTGGATTTAACAACCAAGGGTCATTGAGATAATTCACAACTAAACTGTCTTTTGTTGAGTTACTGCCTCAGCAAATGTGTGAAGCTTTCATAAAGGTCCAGAATACTTAAAGCAAGAGAAGTTTTGTTTTCTTTCCTCAAAATTCTTGAGTTCTCTTATTTTAAAGTTATATATGCACCTTGTTATTTTCTATAAGCTAATCAAAACATTTTTTTACATGTAAGAGATTTATAATCATTTCTAATCTAATCTAATCAATAATTAGTAATCTAATTATTCGTCTTCTTTGGAAAGGGGTAAATTAAAGTAGCGATGAATTCTTCGTATCTCAATTTTCTCTTACCTTGAATCTGGCCAAAAGATTCCAGTGGCTGCATTGCATGAAATCCGAGGATAAATCACAAAATGTTCAGCTTCCATCTGAACCTCATGAAATGTTTGCTGTTAGGATGTCCTTTCCTTGTGCCACCTCTTGTAAGGTGACTTGTGTTTGTTTAGGTTTGGTTTCTTTGTTTGTTTTGGTGTTGTTTTCCGTGACGCCTTTATTGAGATGACTCACAGAGCCACTGGGCACTGGGGTTCACAGACAAACCAACCAACACTGGTGGACCTGGAGCCATGCAGCCTGGTGGCACCAAGTGAGTTCCTCGGGAGTCCCTTGCAAAGCCTCTCAGAAAGAGAAATCTTAGTCCCCACCGTCCATCAGCCATGGCGCCTCACACCTGACTCCCTCACCATCTCGAACACCAGGAAGGCCAAATGCTGGGAGAATGCCTTCTCCAGCTCATCTCGGAGGCACTGCCGCACATGGGTTCCAAGTGCTTCTCCAAACCCCGTGCTCTCCCTTGAAGCAAGGGAGGCAATTCAGAAAACCAATCAGCAATAAAAAAAGAAAGAACCCTAGGTGCTCCAGGCAGTTTTACTTTCCGACGTCCCGGATGGGAGGCCCAGGAAACTCGCCAATGCCAGCTGCCGGCTGGGGGGTTGGAGCGTCGCCTCCCCGGCGTCCACAGGCAAGTAGTCCTCGGTCCAGTGCAATGTGGGCAGCACGTCCGTCAGGGTGCCGCAAGAGCAGACTGTGAAGGGGTGGAGCCCCATGAGACACGACCACCTCCGCAGGACCTGCGGAAAAGTCTCCTGGTCCCGCAGGGCCTGAAGCACGAGAGTTTCCAGAAAGGAGGGATGTGCCCAACCACCCGGAGAAAGGTCCACTTAGGTCTCCAGTATCTGCTGAGTGTCACCCCTGATCATGTCAGTCACGCTTCAAAACTCTTTCAGCCTGAGGGGCATCCCCTCCATGGTCTTCTCCACCTCCTTCGTCCGCAGCCTGGACTCAGCACAGTCAGGGAGAACCCGCGACGCCCCGCGCGCGCACCGGCTCTGGCTCTGGAGGTCGGCGTCCACAGCCAGCGCCAGGGGGGGGGGGGGGGGGGGGGGGGGGGGG
>NC_058410.1:23644528-23691312 GCF_002201575.2 Neomonachus schauinslandi | reverse complement strand
GGGGGGGGGGGGGGGGATGGGTGGGGTCCAGCAAGCGGAAGCGGCGCCGGAGCCCGTGGCCCCGCCCTGGCCTCAAAGCCCTGTCAGCGGGCTCTCTGCAGGCCGGCTCCCTGCCCCGCCGCCGGGTATTAAATCAGTCTAAGCTTAGACGTAATGCGGGAAATTCAAGTTTTACAGGAAAAAGTAAAATCTAAGGGGGTATCAGTAAAATGTGGCTTAGGATAAATTCCTGATCCAACGTGTAGCCATAACACCTTCGTTAGGACCTCTGAAAAATTTAAGGCAGAGACTCTTAGACAAGACACTTAGTTGAAAAGAATTCTGAGAATCGTAATGGTGTGCCCCCAAACTCAGCCAGATAAAAGGGCTCGTGAGGGTTTTAAGTGTGTGTCTTCTTGACTTTTAGGGTGGACAAAAGGTCTTCTAAAAGACTTAAGGTACTGTCCCACAGCACCCTCCCTTCCAAGGTAGAGAAGGATCTGTCTCAAAGGGATTTATGGCAGTAGCTTTTTATTAGGAGAGTGAATCCGAAAAAGATCCCTGGGAAACTTCAAACCATGTTAAGAGTTTTCTATCAGTAGTAAGACTGTCAACTTAGACTGTAAACGTCAGAGACAGTTCAAAATGAAAAGACATTTTTGGGCTCTTAACCTCCTTGCAAAAACAGGCATTTCTTATAAAAAGACTCAGAGTGGAGAATAATCTGGCTCAAGGACATATACTTGAGGACTCCATGCCTCCACATCTGGACTTAATTAACGTGATGAGCGGACCTCAAGCTTGACCTTGATGCTCCAATACATGAAGTGTATAAGGCCCTTGAGAAATGAGTGTGTTTCATGTGTGAGAGATATAAATAATTTTGGCCAGTTGTAGCTGATTAACTATGACCACAATTAATTTGCAACACACCCTTCCCCAACTGGGAGGTGGAGTCTACTTCACCTCACCTTGAATCTGGGCTAGGCCTCTGAATTGCTTTGACCAACAGAATGTGGTGGGAGAGATGTGTGACTTCCAAGTCTGGATCACAGGAAACCTTCCAACATCCATTAGGCCTCTTGGGATGTTCCCTCTTTGAACTCAACTGCCAAACCGTCAAGAACCGAAGCCACAGGAGTAGGCCAAGTATAATTGCTCCTGCCAGTGACTCCAGCCTGAATTTCCAGATAATAGGCTGGCATCGCTGGCCAGCCATGCGAGTGAACAATCCAGTTGAGTCTTCAGTTGTTCACAGACCCAGCCACTATCCTAACTACAATTACCCGAGATGTCTCAAATGAGAACCACCAACCAAGTCTACTGGACACACAGATCCAACAGAGAAAATAAATTGATGTTTTTAGCCACAAAATTATGGAGTAGTTTTATAAGCAGCCATAGATAAACAAAACAATAGGCAAAGTTATAGTAATCTGTTCAGAAAATTTTTTTTATTCACACAGTGGAAGAATCTTAGAATCAGGAGCAAGCTGTAGAAATCTGAAGGAGTTTATTATTGAATTTTTCCTTATTTTGTTACATGTTGTTTTCTTCAGTAATTGTCCGGTTAGATTCTAGCTCAAGCTAACGATTCAAAATTTAAGGTTTATTAACATCTTGTTTTCAGCACATAAAGCATTTTCTCGCATATTGACTTGGCTTATTTATGTATTTCTATAGAGAGTTTCTATTGTCTTTTGAGAGAAAAGGGAGGAAATGTTATGTACTCTGAGCCCTTCTGATGCCTCAAGAAGTGATTAAAGCTCTCTGCAGACCAGAAGCAATCAATGCTGTGTCATTTATATTCTCATTCTAAAACACATTCAGGTTGATCCACACAATTGTTATTTTAACCGGGCAAATAGATACGTCTTTGAATTAGGCATGCTTGAAGGATAAATAATTTATTAAAAGTTTTGGCCAATTAATAAATACAAGTTTTCCAAAAAAGAAAAGAGAGAGAAAGAATAAGGAGGCTACAGATACAGAAAAAGCTATAAATATAAAAAAAATCATTGTAAGAAAAAGACAAATTACATTTCTTTTTTGAGAGGAATAACACTTTTATTTCTTTTTCCCATTTAAGCATACACAGATACACACAGAGACTGCTAACCTCGGTGTTGCAATTTCAGCATGGGTCAAATAAACATAGGACACAAATTGTTGCATCTTTAGTAAAATTGACTGATTGGTTGCATCAGATCCAGAAAAGAAGGTCAGAGTGACACAGGCAATTTCAAAGGCATATCTTGATGTTTCCTGATCTAGTTTTGGCTCTTTATGCTACTGAACATAATTTTCTTTTTCTGGCTCTGACTTATTTGAGCTTATGGCGGCACCTACGAAAACAAAGAGTAGGATTTTATCAGCAATTGGCAGCTAGGCAACAGCATAGGCTGTGACAGAAGCTTTACTTTCAGGGCGCCAGGGTGGCTCAGTTGGTTGAGCGACTGCCTTCGGCTCAGGTCATGATCCCGGAGTCCTGGGATTGAGTCCCACATCGGGCTCCCGGCTCGGCGGAGAGCCTGCTTCTCCCTCTGACCCTATCCCTCTCATGCTGTCTCTCTCTCTCTCTCTCTCAAATAAATGAATAAATAAAATCTTTAAAAAAAAAAAAAAAAGAAGAAGAAGCTTTACTTTCAACTTGACTAAACCATAACTTGTGACATGATAAGACAGAAGTAGATGACTCAAAAGCCAGGAAAAAGCAGGATTCTCAAGGCAAATAGAAAAATGAAACATTTTAAAAAACCCTCAAATAGGGGCGCCTGGGTGGCTCGGATGGTTGAGCGTCTGCCTTTGGCTCAGGTCATGATCCCAGGGTCCTGGGATTGAGCCCCGTGTCGGGCTCCTGGCTCAGCGGGGAGCCTGCTTCTCCCTCTCCCTGTGCCTCTCCCCCTGCTCATGCTCTTTCTCTCTCTGTATCTCTGTGTCTCAAATGAATAAATGAAAATCTTTAAAAAATAAAAAAATTAAAAACCCTCAAATATAAAAAGGTAAAAATGCTTGGACCTTCATCAACGGTGCAATATCATCAGGGCTGGTGACTGAATCCACTGGAGCATCTCCATCTCTAGGGGAAATGTTATTTGTGATAAACAGACTAGAAAAAAATAGGGAAAAAAATTTTACTTCCCAATGGTTTTTGTGCAAGAAGTACAGACTTTAGAAGATTCTTTTTATCACCAAGTTAAAAAAATACAGTAAGTACTTTAAACAAATGAGTTTACTAAGGTAGTCTGTTCATATTGGATAGTCATTTTATAAAATTATATCTGGCAATGATTGTCACAGTTTAAGAAAAATCAAAGATAAAGTTGTTTCCCTTGGTGAACATACAGAAAATGACTCAAGATTATATCTATTTGGTTATCCTGGTTTAGCTATCTCAGGGTGAAATGAATATACCTTTTTTTAATTACTCTCTGGTTATGGAATATAATAGATCAAATGATATCAGGGCAGGATGTCAGTTTGCTTTCCCAACATATTTGGTCATTATTTGTCAATCATTTCACTCTGTCAGACTTGCCTAGACTTCCAATATTAACATAATATGTGTCCATATCAGCAATTTCAAACCAATCCTTATGTTTCTGTGTTGAGCTCAGTACACCAGTTCAGACCTTTCTTCCACATTGTTGAGTTCTTTTTGAGAACATTGATATTCATGTTCCCCCTTTCTTCCAGTGAGTCTCACCCAGACTGCCCTTCACTTTCCAACTTGAGGCACCGGGTATCCATCTGGTTTTGATCATTTCTTTCACAGTAAGTCCCTTGAGTTCTGATGCAAAAACTTCTATCCACTTTCCTTGGGGTATAACAATAGGAAGTTTTTACTGAACATCTCAGCAGGTCCTAATATAACACTCCCACAATGCTTGGGTAAAGTAAAATACCCATTTGCGTGATGATGTCCATTAGAGTTGTTCCATCTCTGTCAAGATTCGTTCTGGTGTAACTTTCTTCTGTGCAACTTGGAGAATTAAATAAATGGTGAAAAATGAAGTTGCAAAGTTAGGCAGAGGCAAAATTACAAAAATCATGCTGTGCCAACACCAATAACAATAACAATAGGCAATCAAGTATAATAAATATATATTGATGGTCACGAATAGCTAGCTACTTACTATGTGCCAAAATTTTACAGGCATAAACACATTTTTTTTTCCTTAGCATAATGCCATGAATTAGAAGCTATCTTTATGGCTTAAGTTGTCACACATTGCTAATGTAAAAGCTTCAATATCTAATTCACCAAGTGACATTTGCTGAAGATCCAATTAACTAATGATCAATTTGTAGAGTCTCAATTTTCCAAATTTGCTAAATTAAAACATTCATCAGTTTACTAAAAATGGTTTTAACAGAATTTACAGGAGACATTATAGCATTAGCAAAAATATGAAATATGATTACAATTAATGTATTTTTGAATACTGAAATTTTAATTTAATAGTATTACTTATAATAAAGATTCCCTCATTTTTTAAAAATAATTATTTCCTATGGAAATTCTTTGTCAATAGTGATTTTTAATACTCTATATCATTTAGTCTTGTCAAACTTTTATCTTTCATCTTTGTCATTTTTAGGGTTTTTATCAATTTTTAAATTATTCTAATTGTCTCTTTATAATTAAACTATATCAAAATTTAAGAATGAAAAATACAGATCATTACATTCATATTATCATTCTTACCTTTTTCTACAATCAACAGTTTCTTTTTGGAGCACCTGGGTGGCTCAGTCGTTAAGCATCTGCCTTCGGCTCAGGTCATGATCCCGGGGTCCTGGGATCGAGCCCCACATCAGGCTCCCTGCTCGGTGGGAAGGGAGCCTCTCCCACTCCTCCTGCTCATGTTCCCTCTCTCGCCGTGTCTCTCTCTGTCAAATAAATAAATAAAATCTTAAAAAAAAAAAAAGTTTCTTTTTTTACCTGCAACTGCTTCTTCTTGTTGGCATATCCAAACTGCTCTGTATTAGAGGCATGGAATTTTAATACATCTGAGTAATGCCAGATATTTTAAAATTCTGATTTAACTGTAATGTATGTTTTATTTCTAAGAAATAAAAATTAGGAATTATACTAAATACCTTAAATTTGAAAATTATAAAGTGACATTCAATCATTTAAAATTAATGAGAAGAAATAATCCTATTATAGCTATTAAATTGTCCATTCAATGAACTGTATTTTTGCAAGTTGATTTTTCTTAGTTTGATTTTAATAAATTGGCTCTTCATAAAATTGTATTTTCAAGAATTGACTCTTAGCAAACTCCTTCTATGAATCATTTTGCTTACAGTTTTATACCCACTAATAGAGGTGAAAACAGAGTTATGAATATGAGTTTTAGTAACTTGCCCAAGGTAACTAGGGTAATAAGAGGCAAATCTGGTTTTCAAATTCTCGGGATCTATACCATACTTTAATATTTACCATACCAATTTATATCATATTTTAATCATTACTCTATGCTGCCTTTCAGGTTATGAAAATTCTGATTTTTAAAAATTAATTCATTTTAGTTTTCATTGTTTACAGTTCAGGGGTTTAAATGGAATCATTAAGTTAAAGATTATATTGCTTCCTAATGAGTATTTATTCTAACACATCCTGAGAATCTTCTCTAAATAGGCAGACAGCCAGGATATATAAAGTCAACTTGGGGATGTTTGCTTGAAGAGCTAGCACTACTTGATGAGGATAACTTACATGACTAATAGTGTTAGCTTTTATAATAAAAGTAACAAAGAGACATTGTAAAATGTGTATATACATAAGAGCATAAATACATTTGCATTTTAGAAATACCCGTCTAGCAACATTATAGAGAAAAAGGGATGAAGCGAGAGACAGAAAGCTCAGATAGGAGACATTGATGTACCTTACAATTGGCAAGGGTCAACATGAAGGTATTAGAAGCAGTGATTGATAAGCACAACAAAGACTAGAAATAAAATAAATAGGATTTGGTAATTTATTGGGGCAAGACTGCAGGAAGAGGGAAAAAGGTTATGGTCTAAGTACCTAGGTCAATAGTCCTACTTCCCATCATGATAGTAAATTGAGATGGAATGACTCTTGGTAAAGGAGATGATGAAATTAATTTCATATCTGTTGAGTTTGAATGATTGTGACCCATGCAATGTAAATGTGTACTAGGTAATAGCAATGGGTACCTGTGTGTGTGAGAGAGAGAGTGAGAGAGAGAGAGAGAGAACGTGAGCGAGAGCGAGCACACACTCGAGGGGCTGGAGTAGTCTCTATAATTTTTTTTTTTTTAAAGATTTTATTTATTTACCTGACAGAGAGAGACACAGTGAGAGAGGGAACACAAGCAGGGGTGGGTGGGAGAGGGAGAAGCAGGCTTCCTGCCGAGCAGGGAGCCCAATGTGGGGCTCGATCCCAGGACCCTGGGACCATGACCTGAGCCGAAGGCAGATGCTTAATGACTGAGCCACCCAGGCGCCCTCTATAAATATTTTTGAATGGGGCGCCTGGGTGGCTCAGTCGTTAAGCGTCTGCCTTCGGCTCAGGTCATGATCCCAGGATCCTGGGACCGAGTCCCACATCGGGCTCCCTGCTCTGCAGGAAGCCTGCTTCTCCCTCCCCCACTCCCCCTGCTTATGTTCCCTCTCTCGCTGTGTCTCTCTCTGTCAAATAAATAAATAAAATCTTTAAAAAAAAAAAATATTTTTGAATGATCAGCATATACGTGGAAATTGAAGCCATGGATATGCACGAGACTGCAAAAAGAGAATGTCAGGAGGAGCCATAGGCCAAAATAGAACTTCGGGAAACTCAAGCATTTAGAGCGTAGAAAAAAATAAAAACATCCTGAAAAACTGAAAACGAGCAATCAGAGGAAAAGAAAGAAATCTATGATAGAGTGGTAACTTAAATGCCAAGCAATAAGGAGTTCTTTCTCAGGACTTATCTGACAAAATAAGGAAATGCCCAATGTATACTGAAAAATTTATCAAATACTGGAGAAAAGTAAGAGAGACATGGGCAAATGTTCAATGTGTGTCTAAATAAATCATTGGTAAAATTAAAAAAATATATATTGGTGAGAATAGTTACTGTGGTAGGGTAGGACTAGATGTAGGCTACCAAGGAAATCTTAAAATTCTTTTATCTCATAAGAAGAAACAGGTTTCTAATGTATTTTGTTGAAAGAAATCATGATTAAAAAAATTATTTGGAGGGACACCTGGGTGGCTCAGTCGGTTAAGCATCTGCCTTGAGCTCAGGTCATGATCCCAGGGTCCTGGGATAGAGGCCTGCATCAGGCTCCCTGCTCAGCGGGAAGCCTACTTCTCCCTCTGCCTGCCACACCCCCTGCTGCGCTCTCTCTCTCTGACAAATAAATAAAATATTTTTAAAAAGATTATTTGCAGATATGAGGATAGAGAATGCACCAGATAAATGCTGGATAATTCAAAGCTACTACATATTCCTTTTTTTATCCAACCTTAAAGTTTCAGTGTCATATATTCCTGAGAAATGTAACAGTGAACCAAGAAAAATGACATCTAAATATCAGGAAATTATTACATATGTAATAATTTTCAGATCTGTTATATCTGTACATATTTCATGTCTGTATATATGTAATAAAGAATTGTTACACTTTAGTAAATCTGATAGAGATTAAAATAGATTTACTTATTGTCAATTGAGTCTTCATAATAAACATGTATATAACTTGTCATTAAAACACCTGATTATTAATGATGATAACCACTTATAGAAGATATCAATTCATACATATTTTTTAATCTAAGGAATATAACTTTTTTTTTAGAAAAACATTGGGAAATATACATGCAACAGAGAAACACTGTTGTTATCATGTAATATTTTAAAACTTTGTAGCAGAACAAGAATGTGTTTTAAATACACTGCTGAAGGGCACCTAGGTTGCTCAGTCCATTGGGCGTTTGCCTTCCACTCTGGTCGTGATCCCGGGGTCCCAGCATTGAGTCCGGGGCTTCGGCTTCCTGCTTGACAGGGAGACCGCTCCTCCCTCTTTCCCTCCCCCCTGCTTGTGTTCTCGCTCTTTCTCATGCTCTCTCACTGTCCGATAAATAAATAAATACACTGCTAAAAAAAATTCAAGTTTCATAATGTAAGTTTATTGAAATGAAAGTTTAAGGTTAAGAGACAAACTGAGTCTCCCTCTCCCACTTAGACATTAAGATAGCTTATTTTGTGATAGACATTGCACTGTGTGGTTAGAAAAGAGTAAGAAGATGCTGTGTGTCTTATCTTCTTTCTAAAATTCACTACTAAATTTAGGAGAAGTTAAAAGACATACAAATATATAAATACAAGTCAGTGTGATCCGTGTTTTATTTATATGCAGTCATAAGTTGGATATTTACTTCAACCCATTTAATTATCAAAATGAGCCTATGGTAAGCAAATGTTATGTTTGTTTTACAGATGGGGAAACTGAAGCTCAGAGAATTTAATCTTACCCTGCTAAAAAGCCATTATGCTCTATATTTTATGCAATATTATCTGACACCAAAACCAGTGCTCCCAACTACTACCTTATATTGCAAATTGGAAAGAAGAAAAGGGTTAACAGCCCATTGGTCTATATCTTACAGGCTTAAAGATGGTCCAGGTAAATAAATGACTTGAACCCACCTCTGTCCCCTAAAAAATGCCTTGTATACATGCTAAAGCCATGGAAAACAGACAGTTCCTATATGTAAAAGGGTTTGAGCAGGACACACTAGGTTTGCCCAGATGACTTATTATAAATTAGTCTAGAATATGAATAGATGGGGCTAACAGCCTGAAGAAAGAGGTTAGCCCTGTGAACAACCTCCTGTCTAGGTAGTTGATAGTAAACCACTGAAACAGCTAAGTAATATTTCCATGTGCATTACACAAATTCTCAACCTGCCTGTTATTCAAAAACCCAAATATGCCTAATGCAGAACAGAGAGGGTATTCCTAGAGAGCTGTGTGTGCATATTTTACTTTATTCACGGGAAGGACTGTTTCATTATGGCTATACTTTGAAACATTAACAATTTTGTTATAGGTAAGACCTATGATTTCTGTGGTCTAATTTGACCAATCAAATAGTCTTGGGAGCACAGAGAACAGAGCATCAATTTTGCCTGAAGCAGAGTTCCAAATAAGTTCACAGAGGATATGACTACTAGGATAGTTTGTGAAGCATAAGTTCATTTGCCAACTAAGGGAGTGGGTATGGAGCACAGATGGCTGAGGGAAAGCATGATAAGCAATCATTTATTATTTGCAATGAAATAATAAATGCAACCTCTGATAACAATATGTTTAATAGTCTTTTTCTTTCAAAATAAAAAAAAAAGTTTGTAATTGACAAGGGCATGCTGTTTTCTCAGGTTGAGATAATCATCCATGAAAACATTTTGCACAAATGGGGCGCCTGGGTGGCTCAGTCTTTAAGCGTCTGCCTTCGGCTCAGGTCATGATCCCAGGGTCCTGGGATCAAGCCCCACATCGAGCCCCACATCGGGCTCCCTGCTCAGCGGGAAGCCTGCTTCTCCCTCTCCCACTCCCTCTGCTTGTGTTCCCTCTCTCGCTGTGTCTCTCTGTCAAATAAATAAAATCTTAAAAAAAAAAAAAAAAGAAAGAAAACATTTTCACAAATGATCAAAGGCTAAATATAAAACAAACTCAAATTAGGGGGTGAACTCAAGAGCAATTATTCACCATCATTGCAATTACTATGTTTATTGTAACTAATATTAATTACTAGGCATTATCCTTAATACTTAACATTGATCACTTTATTTAATTATTAAAATACCTTTGTACATTTTGTGCCCCTTTTCTATTTCATTCTACAGGTGAAATAAAGTTATTTAATAGATTTAAACATCCATTGGAGATAAAAACACCAACCCAACTAACAACAGAAAATAACTTTTGAAATAGATAAAGTCTATCTATAAAGCAAAACCTATAACTAAAATCTTAATAGTGAAACATAAAAACAATGTCCTTTAAAATTAAGAATTGGAAAAATACTCTGCTTCCACTAATCTTATTCAACTTTTTCAAAATGCTCTGGTCAGGACAATAAGTAAGCATACTTAAAAATCATAAATAAAACAAAATTACAAACAGAAGAAATAAATCTCTCATTTTTATAGATATGATTAACCACATAAAAAGGTGTAAATGATCTAAAGAAAAATTATTAAAAACAAGAACTTAAGAACATTGCTAGATATAAGATCAATTTGCTAGGTAATTGCTAAATATAAGATCAAATGCATTTCTATATGTCAATACACACTTACTTATTCTAATTTTAGAAAGAGGCCATTCAAAACAGAACCACAAATTATAAAGTGCTCAGAAATAAATGCTAAAATATATATAGTTAAGACTTTAACTCTCTAATACTTAACTTTATTATATAGTTGAGACCTTATCCATATGAAGATAATGAGAAATTTTACTGAAAAACATTAAAAGGAATGAAAATAAATGAAACTACATTATTTCTAAAGATAGTCTCAAAGTCAAAGATTCCTACAATAGACCATTAAAAAATAATTTCTGGAAAGATAAAGGCAGGATTTCTTAATAACAGCACTACTGACATTTTGGGCTGAATTACTCTGTTGTGGGGGGTTGTCTTGTGCATTTTAGAAACAACATCCCTGGCCTCTGTTTGATAGATGCCAGTAGAATTCCCCACCCCATTATTATAACCAAACTGTCTCTACACATTTGCAAATATCTCCTGGAGGGCAAAATGACCCCCATTTGAGAACCACTGGATTATGAACATAAAGATGAATGACAATTTTTAAAGAAAACATGTAAAGATATAAGATCACTTTTAAATAATGATACAGGAAAGACTCTTGGAAAGAAACAAAAGCATATAACAAAGAAAAATATTGATAAGTTAAAAAAAACCCTACATTTGTTACATATACCATAAAGAAATTGAACAAGCCAAGAAGTAGGTGAAGATAATATTTGCAGCATATCTGAAGTTAAACATTATTATTTTGAATGCATAAAAGACTCCTAAAATTAAAAAAAAGTAAAAAACAAATAAGCTAATAGGAAAATACAAATTAAAACTCTAATTAGATCAAATTTTATATACCTCACATCCACACTCTGACATATTTCACAAACAGATTAGAGAGAAAATAAATTGTAGATCAGCAAACATAGATTAATAGGTCACCAGATATAGGGATAAGGTGGTTCTGTTCAGTTAAAGTTCAAAATGAGTAATCCAATAATATAATTAAACAATGTATTAAAAGTTCATATATAAGTGGTAAAAACTACAAAAGAAGGATAAGCGCAAAATTCAGGCCTGCAGCCGCCATCAGGGTAGAGCACAAGACCTTGGGATTGTTCCATATCTTAAGCTAGAATTTAATACCTATATGCTTACTTTATAATTTTTAGACCACACATGTAAATTACAGATAATCTTTTGTAATATAGCTATTCCATAATAAAAGAAAATACTTAAAAAGCCCTAAACCTTAGAGAGGTTAAATATATTTTTCAAAGCAAGTGTGGAGCATGTAATATTAACCCATCTGTCACACTCCACAAATTGTGTTTTCACTCTTGAGGCACAGATAAATATTTAATTTATTATTGTTCTCCTTCTGTGTTACCTTGATGCATATTTTAAATAAAGAATGCTCAGAACATCATTAAATTACTGGTAATTCTCCAGCACCAGGCCAATTAGATATAAATTCTTTAGTTATATATTTAAGCCAGATATTTTACTTGACAATTGCCAACTGTTGGCAGTGACAGCGAGGGTCGCTATAGCTGAGTGGCTATGCTAATAACAAGGTAGACTTCAAAATGAAGACTTCTGCTAGGAAAAACAAGGTATATTTAACAATGATAACAGAAACAATTCACCAAGAAGACAAAATTCCAAGTTATGTCCAAGAGTTTGTACTCTTAATAACAAAGCTTCAACTCACTTGAAGCAAATCTTGAGAGAACTAAAAGGTTTTTGAAAAAGACAAATCCACAATCATGTTGATGTCAACACTAATTTCTGAAAGAATGATGGCAGTGTATAGAGTAAGTAGACAAAAAATCAATCAACTTTTTACCTCAATGAATTTGAGTTACTAAAAAAGCTGTGAAGGGGTATGCAACTTATTGAAAAATATTTCCAGTGTTCATAGGCATAGCGTGTTTCGCCCCAAGGAAGAAAGCTGCATATACAGAAGTATTTTAGTACTTTTTTACTTAACAGTCTTTTAACAGAAAAAATGAAACAAAAGTATGATAATAGTATCTCTCCTAGCGATTCCCATTTTGTATGTGTTGCCATCAGCTGAACTTCATCCATATCCATTTTATTGATGAACATTTAAGAGGTCTCTGGATAAAACTGCCACACCGATTCACAGGTATCTGTATATTTATATATGACTGCAAAGCAACACATAGGTTTAATTCTTTTGGTACAATCTCAAGCTAAATCTCAATGTTAATTAGCAAAAAATTAAAATTTCAGAGTCCAGTTATGTACCAAACAACTTTCATATATATTTTTGTTCAAGCCTTGTAATATCCTTCTTGATGTTGAATCTACTTTTCAAGATGAAGACATGAAATATTATCAGACTTAAGCAATTTACTTCCTATAGCAGTCTCTTATCATACGTTCTCAAACAACAGCAATTCATCTGCTATATCACATTGCCTTCTTCTTAATCTATATATTTTGATTTACTCTGTCTTATGAAACAGGGATACAGATGATAATTAAACTATAATAACAATCTTTATACATAACTAGTCCAATAGATTTTTTAAAACATCACTATAAAAGGAAAAGTTAGTGAAAACTTACTAATATTTTTATACTAAAAGGAGCCTTTAGATCCAAGTTGATGGTTCTTAATTCTAAACTTAACTGGAAGAAATTTCACATTTGTTAATTACACTGATTTAGAGGAAATCGTTATATTTTAGATATCTAATTTCAAATTGATAGGTATAATGTGTGTACTTTTTAATCCAGCTAATCCTGAAAGAGCTGAGTGCTAGATACTGGAATTATCTTACTAATGCACCAGTTTCAGAAAATAAAGTTGGGAATATCAATATCATTGTTCTTTGAGACATAATTTTGGTCATTTATTTAAAGACATTTTGACTCTGCAATGTATTGACTATGTACTAAGTATACAAAGATGATTAAAACAGTTCACAGCATATTAAGGGAGAAAATGTGGAAACAATCAAATTGGAATGTGATAGGAGTTACAATAAAATATGACCAGTATGTAATGTTGATGCCAAAGAGGAAGTGATTAATTGTATATTTGAGGCTTAGGGGAAAAGGGTCTGAAAAGTTGCTCCTTAATCTGATTAAAGAGATGAACATTTCAATCCAAAAGAAAAACATTTGTTCAATGTGAAC
Source organism: Neomonachus schauinslandi (assembly GCF_002201575.2). Classification (NCBI taxonomy): domain Eukaryota; kingdom Metazoa; phylum Chordata; class Mammalia; order Carnivora; family Phocidae; genus Neomonachus; species Neomonachus schauinslandi. The sequence continues at coordinate 23,677,870 of NC_058410.1, read as the reverse complement.
TACTTTATAAAGTCAGAAGTTAATATTTTAAGATTTTGATATTAATATTCAAATATGTTTTCCACTATTAGTAAATGCATCAATGACATTAATTTTAAAGATAACTCCTCTTCATTAAATATTTTTTTCTTGGCACTATTGTCCTGAATCTGAGTTTGACCACAGCAAAATTTATTTGTGGGCCTACATGCATTTATAAGCAATGTTCTAGAGTTTGGGATTTGTATTCCACTTACCTCAAACCTTTTTGGGTGAAATTTCCCTCACTGATTATTTAAATACTAAACACTTGTCTTTAGAGTCTCTTATCTGAATAATTCCAGATTTTTTGATGGATTGAAAACCCAGCCAAAAACATTAAATATTGGTTATCTGATGTCATTACTTCACTCCTATTTACCTTAACTTGGACCTTTAAGAAGAAGGTATAAACATTCACAGAGCAGGAGGCACATACCACTTTCTCTCTTCTAATGGGCAAGGCACATTCCATGCACTGATTCAGATCAACTTTACAGCATAAATTTTATTATAACTTTGGTGCAGAGAGTTACCCTTAAGAGTGTCATGACTGCCTTCTATTCAGTATCTCATATTACAATGCTAATTACAATCTCCGGTGACAAATCCGAAATATATCTTAGGACATGAATAATGTAGACTTTAAAAATCCTAAGTACTAATGTTTTAGGGAATTGGTTCACCTCTGCCTGATCCTTTGATACCCTGTTTTCACTCCGTCCTTTCTGCATTGGCTTTCAAATGGGAGTATCTCTGATGTATTTGTGTGTGAGTGGGGACTTGTTTTTAAAAATATACTTTATTTAAAAGAAATCTCTTAACATCTATTTCTAATTTGGGAAAAGGAGGACTGTTTGCTAGCAGCAAAATACATGTACACTGAACCAGCTGCTATGTTTCAAAGATAGAAAATATGCTATGCAATCTTTGTAACTTCTGGAAAAATGTGATTCAGATTTTTTAAGTAACTCTGAAGCTAAATGATCTGTAAGGTGACACCCCTGGCAGAACAATTCTGAAAGAATAACCAAAGATGAAGACATCATCATTTCACATAGGAAAGAAATTAGTAATCATATATGTGATCCATTTTTCTCACAGGAGTAGTAATATTCTATTGCAGTCTAAAGAAGAAAATGTGTGGAAAAGTATCCCTGGCCATGTTAGTATGAAACAATTAAATTGGCAAATTATAGAAAACACTTATAATTACCACCTTAATTCTGATTTACTTTATGGTATTCCAATTTTCACTAGCCTTGGGAGATTATAAACTGATGTAAGAATTAAAAGATGATGATTTTAGCCCTAATTTTAAGCAAGAAGACTTATTCCAGCAAGAGATCTCTAATCTGTTTTTCTTACAGAGACTCTTCTTTATGCCACATTTACTTGTGAGAGCCTTGTTCTGTTTTGTGTAGCTGAACAGAGGTCAGAGAATCAGCTCATGTATTTCACCAACTTAACTACCCAGCACATTTTCTTCACCGTTACTGGTTGCTTGGAACTTGAAAATTGTTTCATCGACTATTTTTTTTTTGTCGTATCTGGAACAGAAAAAGACGGCTTAAGATAATGTTCTAAAGGCAAAGATTTCTGTTTTAACCATCTATGTGACTTTATGCCTTAAAAAAATTACTTGTAGCTTTCACTGGGGATTTGAGATGGAACAAATACACAAGTGTTCAATTCTCTGTGATAACCAAACTACATATTAACCTTTATCAGACCACTGTAAAAAATTATTTCATTTGGGCAAAATTCATCTTCTAATTGTTGATTTTCTTGGCTTTCTTAGCTTTGGATCTTCAAATTACTATTTATGTTTTGGAATTTCATTTGAAAACTCATTTTTAGGAAGCTTTGCTTTATTTTCTTCTGCTTTGTTTTGTACTTTCTCTCTCTCTCCTTCTTACTCTTTCTGCCTTGTTGTGCTTTCTGTATTTGGTCTTCCCTTTCCTGTCTGTGTTTATTTTATATTATATTTTTGGTTGTCTCCAGGTGACAGTCCATGCCCCCAGTTGCCCCACTGAAAACCAGATCTTACAATATTGCTTTGGAGGAAGGGCCCTGTTGTGACATTGGTAGATGGCAGATTCAGTTAGAGAGCTGGTGGGCAGCTGGGCTAAAGCTAGCTTGGTAAAGCTGTGCCTATTTCTTTTCACCTTGCCAGGCCTATCGGTTGACACAAATCCCAAGCAGTATTTTGTAGGAGCTTGTGTTTGTTTGTTTGTTTGATTTTGTAGATGCATTTCAGAATGAAATAGGGGATGAATCACTTATTTTAGGAGTAACCAGCTGCCAATTGGTAAAGACACTCAAAGAGCCAGGTTGAGAGTTCCATCTGGTGAGGAAATTAGGGCTCACACCAACAGCCAGGATGAACTTGTCCAACCATATGAGAGATCCACCTTGGATATGAAGATTCTGTCCAGCCAAAGATGACTGCAGTCCTTGAATACAACTTCATGAAAGATGCTGAGCCAGAACCACCAGCCAAGCCACTTCAGATTTCCTGACCCATAGAAATTGTGTGAGATAATGCTTGTTTTAAGCTACTAGGTTTTCGGGTCATTTGTTACACAGCAGTAGTTAATGACTATATCCATCTATATTGATAACTTTGTCATGTCTCAATTTCCATCCCCATTTTTGTCTATGTCTATGGGTAAAGCTATAACTCTTTAGAAAATAGCACTAAAAATTATTAATTGGATGTAATAAAATGTAATGATCAGTGGAAATTAATTTCCTATTTAAATCCTATTTAATGCCTTATTCTTTGATAAAGATTACTTGCAAATAGTTCTGAAAATTGGTATAAACTAAAAATTATCAGTCATACAATGCTCATTTCTTAAGATAATATCCTCAGGTTTTAGCTTCCAATTTGCATAAGGTGTTAATGAGATATAAATTACAAAAGTAACACCTAAATCCTGAGCTGGGACATAGTACTATCACTAGATCTCTGAATTATGTTTCCTTTATAAATTGTTTACTGAAGAAATCATTTTTATTTACTCATTAAATATCATTTAAAGCTCTGCTACTGTAAACAGACTCTCAGAGACACCATTCAAGGACTTCAAAATCTAAGTGGCTTCATACTGCCCCAGAACATTGAGGGGTGCTTTACAAAATATCCTTGTCAGGAGATGATTGCTATTTAAGGTATTCAGAATGCAAATACAGATCTGGAGCTAAGGGCAATATTTCAACAAAATCAAAGCCTCATCTTGGTTTACAAATATGCAGACCTCGTGCCCTATAGCTGAAGCTATGTGATAGTTTACATGCAGATTCAGCACACACATGCACACACACACACACACGGAAAATATACTGGATTTTAACCCTACAGTTGAAGACACAGTCTCCAAGACAACTTTTAATTTGTGTCCATTTCAAATGTACTAATCAGTACTCTTGAATTCTGATAACAGAGACCCAACTCAAAGTAGTTTACACAAAAAAATTAAATGCATTGTCTCATGTCTAAACAGGTGGATATGATTTCAGAGATAGATTAAAGAATTCAAAAAATTATCATCTACCAGGGCTCTATCTCTCTATATATCTCTAAGTCCCACTTTCTGCTCTTGGCTTAATTCCCAAATAGGCTGTCTCCATTTGGGGACAAGGACACCGAAAACCCCAGCCATACATAATGCTGTTTATATCACGTGCCTACACTAAGCCAATTCAGGGGAAAGGGAGTATTCTGGTTTCCTTGGGCTCAAAGTCAATGCCTATTCTTTGTAAAATGTGGGGGAAAATGAGGAAGGGTTACTCACTCCAAAAGCACACTGAGCAAAATCACGGTGGGAAAGGAGACGTTTGTCTTTCTAGGAAAGGGGGACTAGATAGACAAAATCTCAGATCCTATGTATTTGCTATCTGAATCACTGTCTAGTCCTTAGAGCCAAAGTTGATATTCTAATTATCAACCTAAGATAAGAGTATTTTCAAAATTTATTTAGTTGTCAATCTATACTAGCATGATCTTAGTTGTTTATTCTTTTATTCAATACTTACTAAACATATGCTATATTCCAGGAACTGTTCTAGGTTTTGAGGATGTATCAGTGAAAAAAAAAAGTTACAATTTTTTTTGTTGTCACTGTTCTCATAGAGATTACATTTTATGAATCTAACATTCTAGTGTTAAAAGTGCAAACCTCCAGGTACTACCATGGACCTACTGAATTAGGAACAAGAAATATGCATAATGAGTGGCACATTTATGCCCTTGGGTATACTAATGTTTCAGATATAAACTGCTTTTCTTTTGCCATCCTTTTGCTCATGCTCTGTAACTCTGATATTTACTATAAGGTTTTCCTATAATCTTCTGCTGTAATGCCATTTAATCTTGGATTGTATGTTCTGATATTGAGAGCACTCTACCGCCCCAGTGTTACCTCCCTACCTACCTACCTAAAGACATGAAAACATGTCTTTCACAATACTCTGTCTTACCACATTTTATCTTCCTTTCACCTTCCAGTACAAGAGCAGGAATCTTCAAAATCTTGACCTACATTATGTTTGTCATGTAAAAGTACTAAAATGCATACTATATTCATTCTTGTGTGTATTGTATTGTGGACAGAGAAGTAATTATAAACAACTAAATAAATAAAACTAAAATAAATCTAAAAATATTCACTACTTTTATGGGCTTTTTATTTTTTTAAAGATTTTATTTATTTATTTATTTATTTGAGAGAGAGAGAGAGAGCATGAGAGGGAGGAGGGTCAGAGGGAGAAGCAGACTCTCCACTGAGCGGGGGGGCCTGATGCGGGGCTCAATCCTCTGTCTCTGGGATCATGACCTGAGCTGAAGGCAGATGTTTAACTGACTGAGCCACCCAGTGCCTCTTTTATGGCCTTTTTAGTTAAAGTTATTGAAATTATAAAAAAAATAGGATATAAAAATGTTGCGTATTGGAGACTTTTCTTATGGTGAGATGGTAAGACATTATGGAGAAAACCATATAAAATAGAAAAGAAAAATTTTATGCACTTTTTTTCTTGCATATTACATAGGAAAATCTTCAGGCATATTCCGCCAGATATGATTACAGGGAAAAAATACAAACATGGAAGCAGAAGTGAGTACCAATTAACCTCAACCAGTGAAGCTTTTTAGCAATTTGAAGAGATCAGACATATTTTGTTTGCTTCTCCATCTATCTTCTTTCTTGAGTACACTTTGAACATCTTATCTACCAGGTTCCCTAATATTTCAAATCTAAAGTAATATTGTCATTAAACTGGATAATAGCCAACCCCATTTTTAGAACATCACCCAAATTCTTGGTCAAGATTTCATATCCAATCAGTAGATATAATGATATGGCTTATTTTATTCTTAATGTATACAATAATAGATAATCTCTTAAGTGACAGTCATTGAATAATTTTGCCAGAAAAATCTCACCCTGTGCATTCCCCATTGAACACCAACTAGGCAATACATGGGACACTGAAGTCTGGTGGCTTGTCTATGTGACTTTTTCATAAATCCTTGTTCTTCTGCTTCAACTTGTTCAATCTCTTTATGTCAAGTTGTTGTTGTGACTACATGATTTCATTAAATATGATGTCAATTGATTAAATATAAATAGGAAAAAATAGTTCTTTGGGAATAAACTAAACTGAATGTTTTAGACTTGATAATGCCCTATCCTGTCACCATTAGAAAATATAGTTAAAAAATACATTCAACTTAGGAATGAATGTAAAAACATTGGTGTGATTTTTAAAATTAGAGAACAATTCAGTAAGCAATTTGTGATTTTCTTTAAGTTCTTCATTCTAAAAAAAATGACACTGTAAATAACAGACAGGATAGTATGGGTATGACATTCTGATTACTGTGTAGTTTTGATTTGTATTTCCCTGATGATGAGTGATGTTGAGCATCTTCTCATGTATCTGTTAGCCATCAGTATGTCTTCTTTGGGAAAATGTCTATTCATGTCTTCTGTCCATTTTTTAACTGGATTATTAGTTTTTTGGGTGTTGAGTTTTATAAGTTCTTTATATATTTTGGGTACTAACCCTTTATCAGATATGTCATATGAACCCAGATACGAACACTGGGTGTTGTATGTAAGTGATGAATCACTAAATTCTACATCTGAAACTAATATTACACTGTATGTTAACTAACTGGAATTTAAATAAAAATTTGGAGAAAAAATAGCAAAAAAAAAAGGGTATTATGGATATAGATATTGAAGAAGTGTCCAGAGGGAATCCAAATAGACTCATGTTAAAAATAGGCTTTGCTTTATATACAGGTCAAAGAATGCACATGTATATGCCTCAGGTTATCAACTGGATCTCAGTCTAAAGTTCACTGTGGTTTCACAATGTAGGATCCAATGACTGGTATCTCCTGTGTCCCCTTCCCTCTGGAGATGTATTTCCTGTTTTGTTTTGTTTTGTTTATTTGTTTGTTTTTCCCTATAAAGTTAGACAGTTTCTAAGAATAAGTGAATAAAAATGATAGGGCACCACAGGAGGTGTTAATTAACTTGATAAAAGTTATGTAGTTAATATTAATAGACATAATCCTATTTTGAATTACTCACTAAAAATCCCTTGAAAATAACAATTCACCCATTAGTCAAATTAATTCTTCTAGTGCCTCATGGATTAAATTGAGAACTTTAAAGAGGTTATTTCCTAGATGGTACCATGGGAGGCATTCTATTCTATGTTTTTATTTTTACTATAATATCAAACCCCATTTGGTCACCCTAAGTCACTGTAAATTTGAAGTGCATCTATTATTACTCATGAGCTAACATGAAAAGTAATGACTTAAGAAATCATGATATTTTTTTCCAGGAGAAGTAAACACTTACTGTTTGGAAAAGGTTTGAATTCAAGATAAAAGGCAATGGTTTATTGGCATGTTCTTTCCAGATTTTTGAATCTCCCTGCTCCTTTTCTATTTTTATTCTAATATTGAAAATGGAGGGTATTTGGTTTATACACAGTTTTTATTACTAAATGTTTTACCATGCTTGGAAGCTGAAAAGTGCCTAATATTATACTATCATCATTCTGACTTCACAATTCTGCTTGCTGGAGGTGGATGCAAATGACAAGTCCTCCAAAAGCAAGCAGGTGTAGGCCTGGCTCCAGAACTGCTCAGTAGGAAGCTGACATTTCAACATTAAAGTTCAATGCATTGGAGCATTGTTCTAGTCATAACAAACTGTCTAAATTACAAAATCCTGGCAACACATTCTAGCCATTAAGCTGTATATCGCCCGATTTTCAGTCTGGAAAGCTTTTATTAATTCATAAAAGGATTTTCTCAGCCGAGAGAAATTGGAAGCTGGCAGAGCAAACAACAAAAATAGGTCCACTGATTTCCCAGCTGAAAGATTTGACCAGATTCATTAGCATTTGAATTACTTCTGAAAAATTCCACCCATCACTGATTACCATATATATTTTTAATGTATTACTGCAGACTCATATTTCTGTCTTTTCATCCAGTTGTGCTTTATAGAATAATTTTCTTTTTCTTTTTCTTTTTTTTAAAGGTTTTATTTATTTATTTGACAGAGAAAGACACAGTGATAGAGGGAACACAAGCAGAGGGAGTGGGAGAGGGAGAAGCAGGCTCTCTGCCGAGCAGGGAGCCCGATGCGGGGCTCGATCCCAGGACCCTGAGATCATGACCTGAGCCGAAGGCAGACGCTTAACGACTGAGCCACCCAGGCGCCCCTTTATAGAATAATTTTCATTTATAATGTTCTAAGCATAGTTTATTACACATTACTCCAATATTACATTTTTTTCTCTTTTGGAAAGGCTACAAATAGAGTCATGGTAAAAGTATTACCCAGAACAAGTAATATTCTTTTTTTTTTTTACAGATGTTTTCTCTTTATTCGTATTTGTTTAAAGAATGAATGAATGAATGAGTGAAAATGAGTTTTGAAGATGGTATTATTCTTACACCAAAAGTGTTTTCTTACCTGGGCTTTTTTTTTTTATGTTATGTTAATCACCATACATTACATCACTAGTTTTTGATGTAGTGTTCCATGATTCACTGTTTGCATATAACACCCAGGGCTCCATGCAGTATGTGCCCTCTTTAATACCCATCACCAGGCTAACCCATCCCCCCACCCCCCTCCTCTCTAGAAACCTCAGTTTTTAAACCTGAAGCTGTTCAGAGTTTGCTCAGTAAGCTTCTTCTCAGCCATACTCTCATCAAGTTCACAACAAGGAAAGAGTAAGAAATTGTACAATTTGCAGTTAAAAATTATGGACAAGTACATAAAAGATAATGATAAGGCAAAGAAAAGTAATTATAACAATTGGAGTTTTCCATAAAATAAAACAATATTGTATTACATAATTCCCTATATAATTTTACAGTATAACAAGTGGTGCTGACTTTTTTAGGGATATTATACATGCAATGACTTGCATAAAGTGCAATAATCCTCAGTGTATGTCTCAGAGATGTTGATTTATTTGTATATGTACTTATATAATCACAAAACAGAGAGTTATAGAACATTTCCCTAAGATACACTAAAAAGCCCCTTTCATATCTATCCCACCTTCCGGAATACCTACATTTATTCTGACTTATGACTACCCTATTCTTTTTCATCATCTATGTCCTTTGCCTCTTCTTGAGTTAATATAAATGGAGTAGAACGTATGTACTTTTGTTTCTGGTTCCTTCGATTCGTATATTTTTTAGATTGAGCCATCTTGTGGTGAGTGCCAGTTCTTCATTCTCCTCAATTGTTGTGTCATAATCCATTTTATCCTTATAACATAGTTTATTTCTTAAAAGTTTTATTATGATAAAATTCACACGTCATGAAACTCACCCTTTTTTAATCACTCAATTCAGTGTTTTTTAGTATACCCTCAGAATTGTGCAACTCCTGCCACTGTCTAATTTTAGAACATTTTCATTCCTCTAAGAAGAAACCACATGCCCTTTAGTGATCAGTCCTGATAACCTCTAACCCTAGCCCCTGGCAACCTTCTATCTCTATCGATTTGTCTATTCTGGCCATTCAAAAAATGGAATCATACACTATATACCACTATTTGTTTATCCATTTACCTGTTGGACTTTGAAAAAGTTTGGGGCTATTATGAATAATGCTTTTGTGGAAATTCTTGTGTAAATCCTTTTGTGATCATTCACATTAATTTCTGGATTTTATAAATTACAAACTTCCATGGCTAAAAATTGTTGAACATTTTTTCTGAAGTCGTTGTACAATTTTCTAATGTATGTATGAGAATAGCAATAGTACTATCACTTCTCCATTACTTAGTATTGTTAGTGTTGTTAGATTAACCTTTATAGAAGTTATAGAGTAAAATCCCATTGTGGTTTTAATTTACATATCATTAATAACTACCGATGTTAAACTGTTGGCTAATTGCCCAGCTTCTTTTATGAAGTACCAGTTTAAATATTTGGGTATTTTCATTGGGTTGTCTGTCTTCTTCATAATGAGTTGTAAGAATTTTATTTTATTTAAGATTATTTATTTATTTAGGGGTGCCTGAGTGGCTCAGTCATTAAGCATCTGCCTTCAGCTCAGGTCATGATCTCAGAGTCCTGGGATCTAGCCCCACATCCGGCTCTCTGTTCAGCGGGAAGCCTGCTTCTCCCTCTTCCCCTCCCCTGCTTGTGTTCCCTCCCTCGCTGTCTCTCTCTCTGTCAAATAAATAAAAATAAAATCTTTAAAAAAAAGATTATTTATTTATTTATTAGAGAGAGAGAGAGCACAAGCTGGTTGGGGGAGGGGCAGAGGCAGAGGGAGAAGCAGACCCGCTGCTGAGCAGGGACCCCAATGTGGGGCTCAATCCCAGGACCCTGAGATCATAACCTGAGCTGAAGGCAGATGCTTAACTGACTGAGCCACCCAGGTGCCCCGAGTTGTAAGAGTTTTAAATATATATTTATCATATATATCATATATTATATACAAGATTTATTGATTTATTTGAGAGAGAGAGAGAGACTGAGGGAAAGGGGCAGAGGGAGAGAGAGAATCTCAAGGAGACTCCCTGCTGAGAACAGAGCCTGATGCAGGGCTTGATCTCAGGACCCTGAGATCATGACCTGAACTGAGATCAAGAGTCGCAAGGGTCAGATGCTGAACCCACTGAGCCACCCAGGCTCCCCTATATATTCTGACATAAGACTTTGACACATATATCTAGTCTTTTCATTTTATCCCAATGTATGTAGCTTGCCTTTTCATTTCCTTAATGATATCTATGAAGACAATTTTAATTTTTTTGAGGACAATTTTAATTTTGATGAAGTTAAATGTGTGTTTTCTTCTACAGATACTTATTTTTATGTATTTTGTCTAATAAATCTTTGCCTATAGCAATTATGTATTTTTTCTAAATTTTTATCTTTTATTTTCTACATTTAAGTATATGATTGATTGTAAATTTATTTTTTTATTTGATGTGAGGGAAAAGGTGAAGTTCATTTTTTAATGACTATCTAATTGTTTCAGCACCATTTCATAAAAAGATTGCCCTTTCCACATTGAATTATCCTGATACCATTTTTAAAAATCACTTGATCATATATATATATATATATATATATATATATATATATATATATATGAGTGGACTTGTAAATCCCCCATTCTGGAGAATTTCACTGAGCTATGTGTGTTTGTTTATGTCAACACCACCTTGTCTTGAACACAATAGCTTTGTGGTAAGACTTGAAATCAGATAGTGAAATCCCCCAACTTTGTTCCTCTTTTTCAAATTTGCTTTGGTTATTCATTTTTCTTTGCATTTCCAAATGCAAATGATTAAGTCAGCATGTCAATTTCTAAGAAAAGTGATGCTGGCAATTCTATTGGGATTGTTATGAATCCATGAATCAATTTGAGAACTGATAGCAATATTGAGTCATCCAATTAATGATTACGATAAATCTCTCCATTTAGGTCTTTTTAATACCTGTAACATGGTTTATGCTTTTAAGTGAATAAGTCTTGTACATAATTTGTTAAGTGTATTCCCTTGATTTGATGAGAAGCCATGGACTGGAAGAAAATATCTTAACATCACATATTCAATGAAGGATTAAATCCTGAATATATAAAGTACTCTAAAATATGTAAGGAAATTTTAGAGGGAAATTACTGTGCATCTTGTGTGTAGTCGTATTTATATGAATTTATCCATATTTTAAAACTCATAGAACTACATGCCAAAAAACAGTGTATTATTATTAATAGAATTATTTTACGTCTGCAATTTTTTTAATGAAAAAAGCTGTAAGACATTGTTATTGTTGCTCCTTTATTAATCATTGACATTATTTGTTTAAACCTACATATTTACCATTTTGGGTGTTCTTTATTCTTTCCTTAAATTTTCTGCTTTTACCTAGGATCATTTAGATTCAGCTCTATGATCTTCTTGACTATTTATAGTAGTGTGGCTCTGTCAGTAACAAATTCTCTCAATGTCTTTTTTTTTTTAAAACATCTATATTGCATCTTGATTGTTCAAGGATATTTTTGCTGGTTATAGAATTCTAGGGAGCAAAATTTTTCTTTTATGACATTTAAGATGTCATTTTATTGTCTCCTGGTTTCCATGATTCTGCCATCAGGTTTAGTGTTGGCTTTCAAAAATAATGCCTTTTCCTCCCTCAACTAGTTTTTTTAGATTTTCTCTTTATCTTTTATTTCCAGGAAATTGATTCTGATATGCTTATAATAATTCCCTTCCCAAATTAATTCCAAAACATTTCTTGGAATTTAATGAAATTCTTTAATGTATGGTTGATCTCTTTCATCAGTTTTGGAAAATTGTTCACAATTATTTCTAAAAACACAATTTTTTACTGTATTCTTTTTCTCCTTTCTTTTTGGAATTCTTAAGTGTATATTTTTTTCATTATTTTTCTCTGAACTTAAGTTCTGATAGTTTCTATTGATTTTCTTCTGCAAGTTAATGATCTTTTTTAAAAAATATTAACTTTATTTTATTTTTTAAAGATTTTATTTATTTATTTGACAGAGAGAGAGAAAGCATGAGCAGGGGGAAGGAGTAAAGGGAGAGGGAGAGGCAGACTCCCTGCTGAGCAGGGAGCCCGATGCGGGAATTGATCCCAGGACCCTGGGATCATGACCTGAGCTGAAGGCAGACACTTAACCGACTGAGCCACCCAGGCGCCCTGCAAGTTAATGATCTTTTCTTCTGCTGTTTTCCTCTGATGCTGAATACATCTAATGAGTCCTAAATTTCAGGTACTGTTTTTTTTCAGTTTTAGTTTGCATATTTGATTCTTTTTAAATAAATAGAATACATCTGTTAAAATTATCAATTTTTATCCAACATATTTAACCTTTTTCCTACTTTCTTTAACATGTTTATAGTAATAATACAAAGACCTTTTTTTTGCCAATTTCAACATATAAATCATGTAAATGCATGGTTCTATTGGCTCTTTTTCCTTGGACCAACTTTTTTTTTACATTGGGTCATGTATCCTAGATTCATAATATGTTTCCCAATTTTTAATAAATGGCAGATATTATTTCTAAAAGAGGCTAAATTTGAGGTGCATTTCCACTGAAATAGCATATTTTTTTTTTTTCTTTTTCTGGTAGACAGTGATAAACTGATCACCTTCATCCAGTCAAGAACTAAGTATGGCCAGGGATGGGCTGAAGTCTTCATTAGCCTCATTTTCACTCTGGTTTCAAAGATCATAACGATATGACCAATCATATGTTTATTGAACACTCCTCTCTCTGCCAGGATTTGACTTTTAAGCACTGTTCAACTGTATGGAATTTCATTCCATGTTTCCTTCCCAACTCCTGGCTGCCTCAGCACTCTGCTGAAGTCCAGGGGGAGAAAATTGGCAGCTCTGCATTTAGGCTTTTCAGATTCCAAACTGTCACAATAGCCAATGCAGCAATCAAAAGCCCTCCTGGCTTATCTTTACGCCAGCAGAGTCCTTCTGCTTATGGCAAGCCTGATTCACAGTGCATGCCCAGATCTGCAAATGCCCTCTGAGGAAAAAAAGGATGGGTGTAGATGAGGCTTTCACTTAACTGGGAAGGAATCTTTTCTAATATCTTCTAAAATGATAAGATTTTTGTGGTAGATACTTTTTTCCTGGCTGAAATAGTGAAAATGATGGTCCACCACACCTTATACACACTAATTAGAAGCAGAAATATGTGTGATGGACATTTAAGTGGGTGCTGCTAAATATTTTAGGGTACCTTCCTTTAAAATGAAATTATTAACAGACTAAGATCAAGGAATATTCCCCAGAATGATATATTCTAAATGCAATTACTTATTCTTTAAAAGACAAAATACCAATTCAGAAATAATTTAATCAGTCTACTATGAAATACATACTTACAAACTATTGGAATGCCTGGATACCAAGTGGTTGTTATAAAAATGAGAAGTAGATACATGTCATATTTTCCTTCGATCACTAATTTCAATAACTCTGCCATTTATTTTGCATGATCCCCTAATTCCCCCAAACATTTATTAATTACCAACTATGAGGGATGCCTGGGTGGTTCCGTCGGTTAAGCATCTGCCTTCGGCTCATGTCATGATCCCGGGGTCCTGAGATCGAGCCCCGCATCGGGCTCCCTGCTCAGCGGAGAGCTTGCTTCTCCCTCTCCCTCTGCCTGCTGCTCTCCCAGCTTGTGGTCTCTCTCTGTCAAATAAATAAATAAAATATTTAAAAAAATAAAAATAAAAACAAGAACATTTAAAAAAATAAATAGAAATTTTAAAAAGTACCAACTATGATCTACATAAAAGAAAAATAAGAAGATTAAACAGGGCTATTGAGATCCCCAAACTAAGAATAATTCCTTCCATAGAGTAGACTCAGTAAAAAACAAAAAACAAAAACACATACTGTTTAGCTCGGGTTGCTAAGTTAACAGATAAGGAACTACGAACTATCACTAGTTCTTGAATGCTTTCCTGGTAAACTCACAAATAATTAGCTCTGCCAGGACTACTCTTTCTTCTCCTCTTCTTCCTCTTTTTTCTTATTCTTTTAAAATTCACCTCTGAACTCTACAGCTTAAAACATAAGGAAGGGGGGCGCCTGGGTGACTCAATTATTAAGCCTCTGTCTTCGGCTCAGATCATGATCCCAGGGTCCTGGAATCGAGCCCGGCATCCGGCTCCCTGCTCGGCGGGAAGCCTGCCTCTCCCTCTCCCACTCCCTCTGCTTGTGCTCCCTCTCTCGCTGTCTCTCTCTCTGTCAAATAAATAAATAAAATCTTTAGAAAAAAAATTAAAACACAAGGAAGGAACAAAATGAGGCAAGCATCCTCTCCTTGCTTAGTACAGAAACTTTAGCATTCCCTTGTCTTTACATCAAATCAAAGCAAGTCTAATACATGGTAGCTATACAATAAATATTTCTTGATAAATAAATGAATCACATTCAGGAAGTACAGGAATAAATAAATGAATGAGTAAAATATCACATTAGGATTGGAAGCTCTGAGAAAATTATTTTTTCATTTAAGATCACAGATCACATAATATTCTTAAAATATTCTCATTCCTTTTTTAAAATTTGAGTAGAATGGAGTATTTCTCACCCATGGTACTTAACATTCCTTGTGTATCCTTGCTGTCTTTTGCTATAACCCAAGTACCAATTGTCCTTTAATCGTTTATTTTTGGTGGTTATCTAAGTTATATTTCATGGCATATAACAACATTTGTGATGCTATTTATAGTAGATAGATTCAATTTGCTGTCTCAGTGGTTTTATACTTGAGTAAGCACGTGTACTTTTTTCTACTTGTCTTACGAGAAGATTCTCATCAAAATATGTACTTTGTCTATAAGTATCCATTTATTTAATAATTTATATATTTTATTCCATATCAAATAGCTAATAGAAAAAAAGGATTAAAAAGAAAAGAAAAAAAGATAAATTAACTTCAGCAAAATTAAACTTCTGCTAATAAAAGACAACCATTAAAAATATAATTTGGCAAGCCATAGACTGGGGAAAGCTATTTGCAATCCACACACCCAGATTAAGGACTTGTACTCAGAGTAGATAAGAATTCTATAGGTAAATAATGAAAAGACAAACAAATTGATAAAAATGGGAAAATTCTTGAATAGACGCTTCACAAAGGAAGACAAAGTAGCTAATAAGCACAGAAAAATGTGCTCAACTTTACTAGTTGTCAGGAAATATAAGTTAAAATCAAAATGAGTTACTACTACATATTTCTGGAATGGTTAAATTTTAAAAAACTAGTAACACCAGGGGCACCAGGGTGACTCAGTCACTTGAGTGTCTGACTCTTGATTTCGGCTCAGGTCATGATCTCAGGGTTGTGGGATCAAGCTCCACATCAGGCTCCGCACTCAGTATGGTGTCTACTTGTCCACCTCCCTCTGATCCTCTTCTTTCTCTCTAAAATAAAATCTTGAAACAAACAAACAAACAAAACAAAAAAACTAATAACACCATAGAGGTTGGCATGGATATAGAGCAAGTGGCACTCCTCTATTACTATTGGGAGAGTAAAATGGTAAAACAGCCTGGAAAAAATTGACAGTTTCTTATTAGGATATTCATCTACCCTATGATCCAGGGATTCCATTTCTATATATTTATGCAAGATACATGAAAACATTTGCCCACAAAACTATTTGTACAAGAATAGCCATAATGGCTTAAATCGTTACAGCCAAACCCCAGAATGCTCAAGAACAGGAAATAGATAACTAATATGCACATAATATGGAATACTACTCAGCAATAGTATAAATGGATTTCAACGTTATGACAAGTAAAAGAGATCAGAGACAAAAGGGTATATAACATGTGATTCCACTTATATGAAATTCTATAATATATGGAAGTAAGCTATGGTGATGAGTCCAAACAATAGTTGCCTCAGGAAATGGGTGAGGGGACTGACTGAAAAGGGGCACAAAGACACTTTATATGGTGATGGAAATGTTCCATAGCCTGATAGTACTGTGTATTACCAAGGTGTATGCATTTGTCAAAGTTCATCAAACTCTAAAAACAAGTTAAACATACTTCACTGTATAATTTCACCATATTTAAAACATATCTAAATTTATAATAAATAATTAAAAGTATAAAACAAAAGAACAAACTAATTTTTAAGTGTAGTTTTCAAGATTTGTCTATCAGAATTTCATTCAATACCATTTCACAATATTAAGTAGAACTATTCTAAGGAATATCAAGATTAACCGAACAGCATCAATTATCTCCATTCGATAGAACAAAAAATTCAAACTCAGAAAGAATATATAATTTACTCAAAGACACACAACTCTTAAAGTAATAGACCCAGAATTTATTTTAAGGTTACGTGGTCATCACAGCCTAAAGTCCTTCCCCTATGCTATGATACTTTTGCATATCAAATCATGTAATGTTGATTTCTCTAACATAATAAGCTTATTTTAATGAAAAACAGAATTGACATTATAACTTTTAAGCGACAAAAAAATTGGGAACAGCTTTTAGAATATCCTAAGAGTATAGGATTTGTATGATCATGAATTGATTCAACAATAGAATATAAAATTGACCTCAGAACTTTATGTTGATTTGGAAAAGACAGGTAAACCAATGGATACATACTTGTTAGTTTGGAAAAAATATAAGAAATAAGGAGAGATACATTGGCCATACTATAGATTATATTTTTTTAAAGGATAGGTGAAAAATCACATACATATTTAAGAAGTACTATCGTAGCCCCAGGATTCACATAGAAACTATATTATTTTTATTCTAAGTTTTCAAAATAAATTGTCAGACCTACAGAAGTATAACTTACATACAGAAAAATTAAAACTTTCTAGTTGTACACTCAGCTCTGTAAATTTGGAAAAACTCATATAATTGTATAATCATGATCTAAATATAAAATACCTCTGTCTTAACCTGAAAGTTCTCTGACCAGTCAGAGTCTACTACCCCCAGTCTATGGCAAACACTGATTGGATTTTAGGCAGTTTTGTAATTTCCCAAAATTCATATAAATGTAATAATACAGTATACAGTGTTGTGATGTCCACCTTCTTCCACTCAGCATCATCATTTTGAGATTCATTCGTGTTGCTGTATGTATCATTCCTTTTGTTGTTGAGTAGTATGCATTGTATAAATATTCCAGTTTGCTTATCAATTCACCAGTTGATGGATATTTGTGTTTTTTCCATTTTGAGGGATTATTAGTAGAGTTGTCCTAAATATTGCCACACAGGTTTTGTGTGAACATGTCTTCATTCATCTTGTTAAGTACCTAGAAGTGGGATTCCTAAGCGGTATAGTAAGTGTGCATTTAACTTTATAAGAACCTGTCAAACTTACTTGTTTGATCTGTGCTAACAGGAATGTAGTGTTATCTATATGTTGTTTTAATTTGCATTTCCTTAATGACTTATGATGGTCATATGCCAGTTGTATATCTTCTTCAGTAGGTGCAGTTCAAATCTTTTACTCATTTTAATTGGGTTGATTTCATTTTAATGAAATTTAAGAGTTCTTTCTATATCTTCTTTACCAATTCTTTATCACCTATGGCAATTACAAATCTTTTCACCCTGCGCATGGCTTGTTGTTTTATTTTCCTTTGAAGAAATAATGTTTTTTGAAGAGCAGAAATTTTTAATTTGATGACTTTTAATTTATCCATTTTTTCCACAGTTGCCTGTTTTTTGTAGCCTAAGAAATCTTTTCATAACTAAAATTCACAAATATTTCTCCTGTATTTTCTAGAAATTTTAGTTTTGTGTTTTAAATTTAGGTCTATGATTCATTTCAAGTTATTTTTGTGTATAGTGTAAGATATGAGTTGAAGTTTATTTTTTCTTGCATGTGGTTACCAATTGTTTTAGTATCATTTATTGTAAAGAGTATTTTTTCTCTACTTAATTTCCTTGATAAGGTCAAGGGAATTGGCCTTATGCCAGTGGTTACATTTCTGGTTTCCCTCTCATATTCCAGCTTTCTTTTTTTTTTTTAAGATTTTATTTATTTATTCATGAGGGACGGAGAGAGAGAGAGAGGCAGAGGGAGAAGCAGGTCCTGAGATCAGGACCCCAGGATCATGACCTGAGCCGAAGGCAGATGCTCAACCATCTGAGCCACCCAGGTGCCCCATATTCCAGCTTTCAATACAGCCATCCTTTCATACCACGTTACCTTGGTTACAGTAGATTTATATTAATCTTGAAATCAAATAATTTAAAACATGTGATATAGGTCAACTCCTTTTACCATATAATATCTTAAATTTCTGAATACACCTGCATTCTTCCCCAGGACTCCTTCTTCTCAATTATTTCATTCACTCTATTTTTAGCCTAAAAAATGAAACACTATGTTTCCAAATATTAGAAAATCATATTTTTTAGTCCCCATTTAGGATTTTTATAAACTGACATATTCCCAGGATCATCACATCATAACCATTAACAAAGCCTATAGTTTTCTCTGACTGAAATATCTAACTATATAATTTAATTTGTTTAGTATAAATAGAAAGTTATATAACATGCTCTTATCAGACGATTTTCAAAGGTAATTTGAAGTGGATTATGAGGAGGATACTATGCATCCAGTAAGGCTAACAAAACAGATGTGACTAAGTTTTTCGAAGTCTCTTTGCTTTTTTAGTAGAAATAGTTTAATGGTAGTAGTCATCACTTGGCAAAAAAAGAAAAAGAAAGAAAAGAAAAGAAAAGAAAGAAAGAAAGAAAGAAAGAAAGAAAGAAAGAAAGAAAGAAAAGAAAGAAAGAAAAAAGTAAAGAAAGAAAGAAGAGAAAAAGAAAAGGTTCCTAGCCCTACTTACTCATATAAGACCCTTAAATCACATTCAAAATCAGTCCGTCATTTCTGAGAGCCCCCATTCAGTTGCTCTGATCTAATTAACAATCAGAATGTCAACCAAAGTTATCCTGCACTGCCTGTTATATTTTCTAACTCTGTTCTGATCCTTAATTTCTGTCAATGTCAATTGCCCTAAAACCACCTGACATAGTCTTACCATTGTATTTTAGGCATACATTCAATATAAGAGTCAAAAACCCAATTAAAGTTTTATAGTAAAAAGAAGGTCAATTATATGACTCTTTGTAGTAAAGTTAAATGTGTAACATTACATTTTTCAATGAAAGTGCTCTTATAGATGGTTCTCTAACATGCTTCAATGATTTATAAGTCTTCCCATCTAATTGAATCCAATGGAGAAAATACAGAAAATTAAGAAATGGGAATAAATATCTACCTCTGAGACCATACTTGAATTATTTCTTATCCCTTTATGTCAGTTTTCAATATACTCAATATTAATATTTGTTAAATATATTATCTTGATGATATAGGGCTGCGATTTCTACCAATGTGAAATATTGCCAGTCAAAACAAGTACAACTTAAATACTATTACACTGTAGATAAACTAGGAATGCCATAGAATATTGGGTCTTTAACTTATTGTAGGAATCAAATTCAAAGGACTGGATATTAACAAGTCAATCATTACAAATTTTATACAAATAACTCATTAGCAGGAATCTGGCTGATCTTTCTGCCACACAAATGAAACTCTTTTTTTTTTTTAAGGTCATCTATGATCCCTTGATCTATTCTTAGTATTCAAATTAAATATATCTCTGAAGCATTTTTTTATCAGATCAGCTGATATTTCTTAAATATTTACTCTTCCCTGGCTTAGGAAACACAATCAGCAACTAATTCTCTCATAAATTTCCCTTCATGATTTCCTTAACCCAGATTTTTAATGATCTGTCATCTGGACATTTGGCAAGCATCCTATTTCATTTCTGAATTACCTGTCTGTTGCCCTTCTAGCTTTTCCCACTGGCAAAAAGTATATCTTCTGAAAAAATGAATCTCCCATTTTATCAATTAACTCATACATTGTCAGAAACATGGCAGATTGAACAAACAGGTTTAATACAGCTCTCTCATTAATTATATAAAAATACAATAAATGGAAAAGCTGGTCAGCTAGATTCACTGGTGAATTATACCAAACATTTAAGGATGAAATTACACCAACTTTCTACAATCTCTTCCAGATAATAGAAGCAGAGGGAATATTTTAGATTCATTCTATGAAGCCAGTATTATCTTAAACCAAAATCAGACAAAGACATTACAAGAAAACCAGTATCTCTCATGAATATAGATGCAAAAATCCTCAACAAAATATTAGCAAAACAAATTCAACATTGTACAAAAAGATTTATGCACCACAACCAAGTAGATATATCCCAGATACGTAAGATTTGCTCAACATTCAAAAATCAATTAATATAATCTATCACATCAACAGAGTAAAAAAGCAAAATCACATGATCATATCAATATCAATAAATGTAGGAAAAAATCTGACAAAATCAAATACCCACTTATGATAAAAACTTTCAGCAAACTAGGAATAGGGGGGAACCTCCTAAACTGGATAAAAGACATCAACAAAAAACCTACAAAAAAAAAAAATGATGAGAAACTAGAAAATTTCCCGATAAAATCAGGAAAAGGTAAGGAAGTACTCTCTGACCACTCCTTTTCAACATCATACTGGAAGTCTTAGCTAATTCTTTAAGACAAGAAAAGGAAATAAACTGTATATAGACTGGAAAAGTAGAAATAATATTGTGTCTAAAAGTCAAATACTATTTATTCATCTCTGAATGAATGCATGCCTAGCACAGTGATTGCTAAGTGTAGAAAATCTTACTAACTTCAATCAGCATAAAAAATGTAAAGTTACCAATAATTTTGCATTAACTTCACTCTAAGTAGCTGTGATTTTTTTTTCTTCTTGGCTGTTTACCTCTACACATCATTTGTTCTTGGTATTTGGAAGATATCTGTGACTTTGAAAAAAAAGTAATCCAAGAATTCAACTAATAGGACATGCATATAAAAATCTACTTCAGTGTCCAAAACCATATTTAAATTTGCATTTTTATTAAAATTAGTGGGCTTATATAAAATTAAAATAACTTTAAAATTACAGTTACTTTTTCTTAAATTGGAAGCATTATGTTATTCCTCAAATGTGTTTGACATCAAAGATGTTGATTAAATATTGTTGTACAAAAAGTTCTAAAGCAAGGCTCTTCAAAACAAATTATGATTAGTTTTTACAGTCTCATCTGGTATCTATGGCAATGAGTTAATCTGCAATTTAATTTTGTGTGTTAGCGTTATTGCCTCATTCTTACATTTGCTAATGGAACTATAATTATAGTATCAGGAAGAATATAGAAATCTAATACTATGTGATGATTTGCAAATGTGTGATATTGAAATACTAATCAAGTCAAAACCTCATATACATTTATATATATACAACTATATACAACTCATGTATGACCCATCACATTCTTGTATATTAAATTCATGAAGGTTTTAACCAAATGATCCATCTACAGCTGAGTTTATTTTTAAATGGAGAATCATATCCTATATGTAATTTTTAATTTTGCATTCCATAGAAATTACTAAACTCACATAGTCACTTCAAAATTGCAGACAGTTATTGCCCTGAGTTCAAATCTTTACTTGTCAAGTACAATGAAGGTCAACAGAAATAAAGGAAAACTCAGAAAAAAAGTTTATCTTAGAGTGCAGTGACTTAAAATATATGAACAACTGAATGCACTGCTTACAGAAAAAATTTAAAATATTTATGTAGAAAAAGCATCACTAATTTCTACATTGATATGTTAATCTTACAAAGTTAAGTTGTTATTTCAAGTCTCAAAAAATAAAAAAACAAGATCTAAAATACTTTTCATAAAAATACTAAATTAAAAATCATAAGGTCAATCTTTTGCTTAGATGATCTGTCCATTCAGTAAGGCGGGGGATGGGGGTGTTAAAATCTCCTACTATTATTGTACTGTTGTCAATGTGTTTCTTTGATTTTGTTATTAATTGCCTTACATAATTGGCTGCTCCCATGTTAGGGGCATAGATATTTACAATTGTTAGGTCTACTTGTTGGATAGACCCTTTAAGTATGATATAGTGTCCTTCCTCATCTCTTATTATAGTCTTTGGTTTAAAATCTGATTTGTCTGATATAAGGATTGCCACCCCAGCTTTCTTTTGGTATCGATTATCATGGTAAATCACTTTCCACCCCCTCACTTTCAATCTGGGTGTGTCTTTCAGTCTAAAGATATGAAGACAGCATACCGATGAGTCTTGTTTTTTTAATCCAATTTGATAGCCTGTGTCTTTTGATTGGGGCATTCAGCCCATTTACATTCAGGGTAACTATTGAAAGATAGGAATTTAGTGCCATTGTATTGCCTCTAAGGTGACTGTTACCGTATATTGTCTGTGTTCCTTTCTGGTCTATGTTACTTATAGGCTCTCTCTTTGCTTAGAGGACCCCTTTCAATATTTCTTGTAGGGCTGGTTTCATGTTTGCAAATTCTTTTAGTTTTTGTTTGTCCTGGGAGCTTTTTATCTCCTTCTATTTTCAATGACAGCTTAGCTGGATATAGTAAAGACTTTAAATGACACACTGGACCAAATGGACTTCACAGACATATTCAGAACATTACATCCCAAAGCAACAGAATACACATTCTTCTCTAGTGCCCATGGAATATTCTCCAGAATAGACCATATCCTAGGTCAGAAATCAGGTCTCAACCAATACGAAAAGATTGGGATCATTCCCAGCATATTTTCAGACTACAATGCTTTGAAACTAGAACTCAATCACAAGAGGAAAGTTGGAAAGAACTCAAATACATGGAGGCTAAAGAGCATCCTACTAAGGAATGAATGGGTCAACCAGGAAATTAAAGAAGAATTAAAAAAAATTCATGAAAACACAACTATTCAAAATCTTTGGGATGCAGCAAAGGCAGTCCTAAGAGGCAAGTATATAGCAATACAAGCCTTTCTCAAGAAACAAGAAAGGTCTCAAGTACACAACCTAACCCTACACCTAAAGGAGCTGGAGAAAGAACAGCAAATAAAGCCTAAACCCAGCAGGAGAAGAGAAATAATAAAGATCAGAGCAGAAATCAATGAACTAGAAACCAAAAGAACAGTAGAACAGATCAACGAAACTAGGAGCTGGTTCTTTGAAAGAATTAACAAGATGGATAAACCCCTGGCCAGACTTATCAAAAAGGAAAGAGAAATGACCCAAATCAACAAAATCATGAATGAAAGAGGAGAGATCACAACCAACACCAAAGAAATACAAACAATTATAAGAACATATTATGAGCAACTCTATGCCAGCAAATTAGATAACCTGGAAGAAATGGATGCATTCCTAGAGATGTATCAACTACCAAAACTGAACCAGGAAGAAATAGAAAACCTGAACAGACCTATAACCACTAAGGAAATTGAAGCAGTCATCAAAAATCTCCCAACAAACAAAAGCCCAGGGCCAGATGGCTTCCCAGGGGAATTCTACCAAACATTTCAAGAAGAATTAATACCTATTCTTCTGAAACTGTTCCAAAAAATAGAAATGGAAGGAAAACTTCCAAACTCATTTTATGAGGCCAGCATTACATTGATCCCAAAACCAGACAAAGACCCCATCAAAAAGGAGAATTACAGACCAATATCCCTGATAAACATGGATGCAAAAATTCTCACCAAAATACTAGCCAATAGGATCCACAGTACATTAAAAGGATTATTCACCACGACCAAGTGGGATTTATTCCTGGGCTGCAAGGTTGGTTCAACATCCGCAAATCAATCAATGTGATACAATATATTAATAAAAGAAAGAGCAACTATATGATCCTCTCAATAGATGCAGAAAAAGCATTTGACAAAGTACAGCATCATTTCTTGATTAAAACTTTTCAGAGTGTAGGGATTGTGGGTACATACCTCAATATCATAAAAGCCATCTATGAAAAACCCACAGCGAATATCATTCTCAATGGGAAAAAACTGAGAGTTTTTCCCCTGAGGTCAGGAACATGGCAGGGATGTCCACTATCACCACTGCTATTCAACATAGTATTAGAAGTCCTAGCCACAGCAATCAGACAACAAAAAGAAATAAAAGGCATCCAAATCAGCAAAGAAAAGTCAAACTCTCACTCTTTGCAGATGATATGATACTTTATGTGGAAAACCCAAAAGACTCCACCCCAAAACTACTAGAACTCATACAGGAATTCAGTAAAGTGGCAGGATATAAAATCAATGCACAGAATTCAGTTGCATTTCTATACACCAACAACAAGACAGAAGAAAGAGAAATTAAGGAGTCAATCTCATTTACAATTGCACCCAAAACCATAAGATACCTAGGAATAAATTAACCAAAGAGGAAAAGAATCTGTACTCAGAAAACTATAAAATATTCATGAAAGAAATTGAGGAAGACACAAAGAAATGGAAAAACGTTCCATGCTCATGGATTGGAAGAACAAATATTGTGAAGATGTCAATGCTACCTAGAGCAATCTACACATTCATTGCAATCCCTATCAAAATACCATCCACTTTTTTCAAAGAAATGGAACAAATAATCCTAAAGTTTGTATGGAACCAGAAAAGACCCCGAATAGCCAGAGGAATGTTGAAAAAGAAAAGTAAAGCTGGTGGCATCACAATTTCGGACTTCGAACTCTATTACAAAGCTATAATCATCAAGACAGTATGGTACTGGCACAAAAACAGACACATAGATCAGTGGAACAGAATAGAGAGCCCAGATATGGACCCTCAACTCTATGGTCAACTCATCTTTGACAAAGCAGGAAAGAATGTCCAATGGAAAAAAGACAGTTTCGTCAACAAATGGTGTTGGGAAAATTGGACAGCCACATGCAGAAGAATGAAACTGGACCATTTCCTTACACCACACACAAAATTAGACTCCAAATGGTTGAAAGACCTAAATGTGAGACAAGAATCCATCAAAATCCTAGAGGAGAACACAGGCAGCAACCTCTTCAACCTCAGCTGCAGCAACTTCTTCCTAGAAACATCACCAAAGGCAAGGGAAGGAAGGGCAAAAATGAACTATTGGGACCTCATCAAGATAAAAAGCTTTTGCACAGCAAAAGAAACAGTCAACAAAACCAAAAGACAACCGACAGAATGGGAGAAGATATTTGCAAATGACATATCAGATTAATGGCTAGTATCCAAAATTTATAAAGAACTAATCAAACTCAACACCCAAAGAACAAAAAATCCAATCAAGAAATGGGCAGAAGATATGAACAGACATTTCTGCAAAGAAGACATCCAAAAGGCCAACAGACACATGAAAAAGTGGTCAACATCACTCGGCATCAGGGAAATCCAAATCAAAACCTCAATGAGATACCACCTCACACCAATCAGAATGGCTAAAATTAACAATTCAGGAAACAACAGATGTTGGCGAGGATGAGGAGAAAGGGGAACCCTCTTACACTGTTGGTGGGAATACAAGCTGGTGCAGCCACTCTGGAAAACATATGGAAGTTCCTCAAAAAGTTGAAAATAGAGCTACCATATGACCCAGCAATTGCACTACAGGGTATTTACCCCAAAGATACAAATGTAGTGATCCGAAGGGGCTAGTGCACCCCAATGTTTATAGCAGCAATGTCCACAATAGCCAAACTATGGAAAGAGCCAAGATGTCCATCTACAGATGAATGGATAAAGAAGATGTGGTATATATATACAATGGAATATTATGCATCCATCAAAAAATACGAAATCTTGCCATTTGCAATGGTGTGGATGGAACTAGAGGGTATTATGCTAAGCAAAATAAGTCAATCAGAGAAAGGTAAGTATCATATGATCTCACTGATATGAGGAATTCTTAATCTCAGGAAACAAACTGAGGGTTGCTGGAGTGGTGGGGGGTGGGAGGGATGTGGTGGCTGGGTGATAGACATTGGGGAGGGTATGTGCTATGGTGAGCGCTGTGATTTGTGTAAGACTGAATCACAGACCTGTACATCTGAAACAAATAATACATTATATATCAAAAAAAAAAGAAGAAGAAGATAATAGGAAGGGAAAAATGAAGGGGGGGGGAATTGGAGGGGGAGATGAACCATGAGAGACTATGGACTCTGAGAAACAAACTGAGGGTTCTAGAGGGGAGGAGGGATGGGGGATGGGTTAGCCCGGTGATAGGTATTAAAGAGGGCACGTATTGAATGGAGCACTGGGTGTTAGTGTTATACGCAAACAATGAATCATGGAACACTACATCAAAAACTAATGATGTACTGTATGGTGATAAACATAACATAATAAAATAAAATTTAAAAAATCATAAGGTAAGAAATAAAAATAATACAATATTTTGTTGCAGATATAGAATTAAAATATCTCAATGACAGGAAATAGGTATCTAGAAATTACTTTTCAGTTCCATATTTTATAATGATCATGGACAATCTGGAGAGCCTAAACAGGAGGGGATGCAAGATGTTGAAAGGTATAGAAACATGTTCCCTCAAAAAAAAGTTAAGGAAATTATATTTGTCCTTAAGTGGAGGCAAGACTAAAAGAACTCTTGGTAGATATCTTAAAATGGTTCATTGGTTCTCATGAAAATGAATGAGAAGACAGGCTATGTTTCTTTAGAAGGGTGAACTTGATCAAAGAGAACAGAAACAGAATTTACAGAGAAGGAAAATTTGTCAATATAATAGGCAAGAAATCTGTATAAAGTGTTTCTTAGCTGGGGTGATCTGGTGTCCCTGGGACATTTGTAAATGTCTGGAGATACACTGTCATAAACCTGGATTGGGGAAGAGATAGGTTCACTGGCATCTAGTATGTAGATGCTTTAGATACTACTATTTTTTTTGAGAGAGAGAGAGAGAAAGAGCGAGTGGGTAGGGGCAGAGGGGAGGAACAGAATCTTAAGCAGGCTCCATGCTCAGCATGGAGCCCAACGTGGGGCTCAATCTCATAATCCTGAGATCATAACTTGAGCCCAAATCAAGAGTTGGTCACTTAACCAATTCAGCCACCTCTGTATCCCGATGCTACTATTCATTCTACAATGCACAAGCCTGCACCCCACGACAAAGAATTACCCAATCCAAACTGTCAGCCACACCAAGATTGAGAAACCCTGGTCTAAATTGAGGAGGTGTCCAGGAGGAAGTTCAGCTTCCCAACAAGTCCTGAGATTACCCTTTATTATCATTACTTAAGAAGAACTCAACAGGTTCTTTTAGTATTATTATTTTAAGGTTCTCTGCATCCTTGTACTTGAGAAACTTGCATTCTGCACTGTAAAGTAAGATGTATATGTATGAGAAGATGGATAATGGCACAAAAATAAAACAGAATAAAAGTATAAATTAATTAGGAAGCCTAATACTTCAAAGAAGAGAGCCTCTAAATGTGAGGATTAATATACAGATTTTGGATACTCTGGATCTTGACTATAAGGTTTTCTAATTATGAGACTCAAAGCTAAATTGGTTTCTGAAAGCCACCATATTTTCATATATAGAGTGAAGACCAAATTTTTCAGGTAGGTAGGAAAAGTAAGCAAATTAATTGAAACTGCTTATGAAAATACCTGGCACATAATGTCAGCAATTATTATGATGATGACACCAAGCATTCAGAGATATTTTTATGGAGAAGATGAGATCTGAGCTGGAATTATAAAATATGTATAGACTTTAGACAGGTGAAAAAAAAGGAAAAAAAGGTATTTTGTGTGTGGCCATACTGAATGAAATATACAGCCCTCCCCACCCCCATATCTTATTGTCTTCCTAGGAGTTTCTACTTCCTTCCCTTCTCCCAGAACTTCTTATGTGGTCATTTCCATTCTGACCCAAGATGCTACATAATGTGACTTGATTAAGAAAGCAGGAGAGGATAACACAAAAATGATTTTTGTTTATGTTGCAAAATATTTTTTCTGCATTTTACATGTCAATTTATTTTGACTGCTGCAAATAAACTGTTTTTGATATTTTTTAAAGTATTGTTTAAAAATTGATTTAGGTGTCAATTATAGGATATATCATAAGAATTAGAGAAGGTTTAAGCTAGTATATAAGACATTTTATTTTCCAAGTGCATGACACTTTTATTCCAGAAACAACAATAAAAAAAATCTGCATAGTTACCAATATAATGGTAAACTGCTTGATGTCCCCAGTGTGGGTTTGAGTATATTTTGGACAGGGTATATTTTATATGTTAAACTAAAATCCAAATTGAAGTTGTCTGTGACTCACTCAAACATCACATAAACATCATGATTCATCTTCATCTGGAAAACAGAAAGAATTCTACATATATCTTAAATTGAGACAATAAAATAAAATACAAAATGAAATACCAAGTGCATTCATCTATATACAGGCAATTTTAAAAATAGTTCTGTCTCAATAACAAATATTGTTTCCCCAGAAAATAAATAAGACTGGAGAACATAAACAATTTCTTCCAAGGTCATTCACCACATTATTTTTAAGGGTAGAATCAGAAATGCAACCTCAGTTTGCAACAAGAGTCTCAAACTTGTTGATTCTACAAATCTTATGGATTGCTTTCAGGGTCAGGGACCATAGCCCCTGGTGTAAGTGATAACATAGATAAATCAACACCTGCCACAGCTCGTACTTTATTTTTTGGAATTTTTGCTTTCAAAAATCCACAATGCTAGACCATATTATTTTTTTCTTCTGTACAGTTTTCACCATCTATTATCCACATGAGTGAAAACTGAAAAATCTTTAAAATCCTATTAATACTTTGACAACTTTAAAATTTTCAAAAATATTTTTAACAGAGAAAAATGTGTAATAAATGATGAAATCATGGCAGTGAAGATAAAGCAAATAAATACATAAAGAGGAAGGATTTGTGAGTTAGATAATTTTGAATGGTGACTTAAGGGAGCATAGGAAGGTGGGCATTATGTTATATATGTGTATAGATATGCATCTTTTATGTATTAATTTTGAGGGAAACTGCCCATATTTCCTCTTTTAGCTCTACAGAACAGTTGAATCACAAATGTCTTTCTGCTTTAAATGGTCTCAGGATATTTTGAGAGAACAGTTAAAATTGATTTTAGTGCTCTGTCAACATAGCTATAGTTCAGAAATAGAGTAGAAAATGCATATAAATTAGGTTATTTTGCAAATTGGTAACATCTTCAATATTATCTTCCTCTTCTTAATGGATTTAAATTAGAAACACTAATGACTATGTTAGCATATTTTGTGCTCAGTAGGAGACACGTTAGAAGGGTTTTTTGGGTACATTTGGAGAGAGATAAACAGTTGAATATCATTAGCACCAAAATCAAAATAATATTTCACTGAAAATATAGTCTTAAAGAAATGTTGACTGCATCTTAGAGAATTTTAAATAAAATTTATGGATAGTTGCTGAAATGAAGAACTTATTGAAAAGCATAATTTTCCTTCTACTAACTTAAAGTTTAAAAATGTCTTTTCCTCTGTGAATCATTCGCAAATGAGCTCCATACTGTGTTAGAAAAATATCCTAGCCATATTTATTCACCAGGTCTATGGCATAAGGTCTTTAATATTATTTTAGTAGAGATGATTTGCTTATATTTATTCCTTTGCTTTCTTTTACATGACCACATTTTTATATTTGAAAACTAGAATATGAGCTTGTGGTAAGGCATGTTTTATTTTTCAAACAGAATTGTTCTGAACTGGGAGTCATGGCATTAACAAACAGGGGAATTTCACACAACATAAATGCTACAAACACAGCTAAGGGGACTAGAGCTGGGAATAGGAAAACCAGAAACTGGAGCTTCTCTCTTCCTCAATGACCACATGAATTGCATTTCCACTTCTCTTGTCAGACCTGTCGGCATTTTTCTTTTTCCTTTTGCACCCCACCTTTTCTCCCCCCTACAAAATAGTTTCCTCCATCTGAATGCTACAGACCTTAGACATCCAGGCATATAACGAGCATGTTTTTACAAACTCAGTTCAGCACTAACCACCCAGTGTTCTGGAATACCTTAGGTGCCAAATGCCTAACTGGGAAATCATTTACCCACATCAGCTGTCTGTCTTCCTCAGGATTGTATGCCTAAACATGATCCACTCAACTGATGTGACCACTAATATTGTGTCATGAAGCAAAATCCCTCATTCACTGAAGAAGTATTTGCACTTACTAGTTGATAAACACTGTGCCTAATGCAGAAAAGAAAGGCAGTCTTTGATCTCATGAACTATATGGTTTAGTGGAACAGAGACTGTTTTTCAAATAATCACAATAATTAAAGTATAATTATGTAACTTGAAGAAAGTCTGAATTTTCTTTGAGAACAGTATGCATTTCTACAAGAGTGTACAACAAAGGAAGTTCATCTAGAATGGGAGGTCACAAAAATTTTTCTGAGGAAGTGAAGTTAGTGATGTCATTGGAAGAATTAATATTAGTTCACCAAGTTAAAGAAAAAAAAAAATAAAGTGAGAACAGCATTCCTGAGAAAGAAAAATCATGTACAAAGTTCCTATAGTAGAAGACAGGACAGTACACCCAACATATTGTGAGAAGACATCAGTAGCTGCTGAAGAGAGACTACGAATATGACTGGACAAGATTATGTTCCACCCTAGAATTGGAAGAAATTGGAAGACAATGTTAGAGAAGGAGAAAGGGACAGAGCATGTAAACTTACTAATATGTCTGCAATACCTAAATTGCTAGGATTACAGCCGCCCATATTATGGGTTGAATTTTGTCACCCATAAAATATATGTTGAGGTCTGAACCCCCAATATTTCAGAATACTTACTTGGAAATAGGTCTTTACGGGGCGTTATCAAGTTAAAGTGGAAAATTGGAAATTAGGTGCTAATAAAAAGAAATGAAAAATCGACCCCCCCCCCAAAAAAAATGTTTTGTGGCTCAAACTCCCAATTCTAAATTAGCTCTGCGTGGGAATAAACAATTTTGTAATTTTCCCAATTCCCCTTTTTGACACATATTAGTATTTTTAAGCACTTTCATCATTTCCTGAGAATCACATTGTGGTGATTGCAGAAATGCTTTTTCCAAGGAGCGTCAAGGAAAACCCGAGGAGAGAGAATAGCAATATTCTACCTTCTTAAAATCTATATTTACCATAATTACTTGTTTTGCTCCAACACATATTCATTCGCAAAATGAACTCTAATTGCTCCTTTTATTTTGGGATTAATGGTATCCTGAGGAATTTCCCTAATTCACTCTTTTCCTTTTCACCAGTATCTCTAAAATATATACAAAATACAGAGATGACAAAATGACTGGACAGGTTTTTTTTTTTTTTTTAAGATTTTATTTATTTATTTGACAGAGAGAGACACAGCGAGAGAGGGAACACAAGCAGGGGGAGTGGGAGAGGGAGAAGCAGGCTTCCCGCCGAGCAGGGAGCCTGATGCAGGGCTCGATCCCAGGACCCTGGGATCATGACCTGAGCCAAAGGCAGACGCTTAATGACTGAGCCACCCAGGCGCCCCAACTGGACAGGTTTTATGTACCAAGGCCCTTCACCACAAATGTAGTAGTGAGTTAGTTATTTGGATAATTTACTCTTAGAAACTGACAGCTAGTTTCCTTCCAGCACAGGTCATGGGGTGCAGCTGAATGGACTTCTGTGTTCTGAGGATTATCTCTAACTCCTGCTACCACAGGCCTAGGTGGCAAAGCCTTGACAATCATTGTTCCCCTGAATACAAGTCAGCATGCCAGCCTTACCTTTGATGCCAAAAGCTGCCCTGGGCTGGGGTGAGAGGGCAGGGTAGTCACTACACCGCCCAGCTCCTTATTCTAGCACCTTTGCCTCTACCCAAGTTAGAGCCTAGCCTTAGGCCACTGCTTCATCCTTTCTCTGCCTATTTGCTGATTACAAAAAAGTATAGATTTGAAGTCATTAATCTAAGATGACAAGAGAACATATAGGGAAGCCAGAGTACAAGTATCTTTATTCCAGTGTTGTACTCATTAACTTTGTTATTGCTATTATTTGGGTCTTACACTCTCATTTTGTCTATACTTGTCATTATAAACCTATTTGACTTCGTGGATACTACTCTTTACTCTTGTCAGTTAAAATACCTTAAAAGCCTTCAAAAATAGTATGCTTTCTTATGTCCTGGCTATTTCCCCAGATTTGGGTAACTTTCGCTTGCTTTTGAACAATGAAATTGGTAAAATTCCTGGTTGTTATTCTAGCTCCCTAGTGTTCGTAACACAGAATTTTTTATTCTTGGTCATAACTGGAGTCAAATTGTTAAGAGTAACTGTAATAGAAATGGAGAACACTATTCTGGAGTCTGCACAAACTTCAGAATATAAACTCAAATCTTTTAATTTCTTTGTTCTAAATAAACAGGTATAAGGTAATTCTCTCTCATTCTTCATTTCCTTATGAATAGAATAAAAAAAATCCAGTTACAAATTATTTTTCCCTTGGCAATGTGTTTAATTGATTTAATAATCCATGCATTCATTCATATAGAGATTACATTATGCACTGGTGATAAAGAATAACCAAAATAAATGGCTTTTTTGGTGCAGGTGGGAGGGATGGGGTGGCTGGGTGACAGACATTGGGGAGGGTATGTGCTATGGTGAGCACTGTGAATTGTGTAAGACTGTTGAATCACAGACTTGTACCTCTGAAACAAATAATACATTATATGTTAAAAAAAAAAAAAGAAGAAGATAGTAGGAAGGGAAAAATGAAGGGGGAGAAAGCGGAGGGGGAGACGAACCATGAACCATGAGAGACTGTGGACTCTGAAAAACAAACTGAGGGTTCTAAAGGGGAGGGGGTGGGGGGATGTGTTAGCCTGGTGATGGGTATTAAAGAGGGCACGTACTGCATGGAGCACTGGGTGTTATACGCAAACAATCATGGAACACTACATCAAAAACTAATGATGTAATGTATGGTGATTAACATAACATAATAAAATTAAAAAAAAAAAAGAGAGGGATAGAAAAAATAAATAAATAAATGGCTTTTGACCATAATAAACCCCTTTGAACTGCTGAAAGACTTCTCTCTCTCTCTCCCTCTCCCCCTAGCCCCCTGGTTAATATCTTCATATACCTATCATGTGTTTCTCAACATAGTGTCTGGGTCTCTAGAGTATTTCAAAACAACAGATCCCAATGTATGTATGTGTATCAAGTGGC
The DNA here is from genome assembly GCF_002201575.2 of Neomonachus schauinslandi. NCBI lineage: Eukaryota > Metazoa > Chordata > Mammalia > Carnivora > Phocidae > Neomonachus > Neomonachus schauinslandi. The sequence goes on along the minus strand of NC_058410.1, from coordinate 23,644,555 downwards.
TGTTTGCAGTGTGAGAGATTACTATAT
>NC_058410.1:23502280-23644518 GCF_002201575.2 Neomonachus schauinslandi | reverse complement strand
ATAATTAAGTAAAACATTTTCAAATGAAATTCCATATTTCATTTCACCTCAACATTACCCTTTATGTAGATATAGCCATCTCTATACATTAAATCTTTCTATAATCCTTCCCACATTTTTTTTTAAAGATTTTATTTATTTATTTGACAGAGAGAGACACAGTGAGAGAGGGAACACAAGCAGGGGAAGTGAGAGAGGGAGAAGCAGGCTTCCCGCTGAGCAGGGAGCCCGATGCGGGGCTCGATCCCAGGACCCCGGGATCACGACCCGAGCCGAAGGCAGACGCTTAACGACTGAGCCACCCAGGCGCCCCTCCTTCCCACATTTTTAATATAAGCTTTAGGAAATTTTTTTAGATACTTTACATTTTAAATATGTTTTTACCTGTTTTCATATTTTTATTTGCTAAAATCAATAAATATTAGTAATGCAGCAAGGTAGCTTATGTTGGAAAAGGTAAAAGTATAACTGTGTCTGTGTCTATTTCTTCTCAAAGAAAATATAACCAGTATATTTATATATTATTTTTCCAGACTTTTCTACTACCACAAGTTGGGTTTTAGTTTCTTATAAAGCTGCAAAAAGTCAAACTTTCCATACTAAAACACACACAGTTTTATGCATACAACTTAGAGGTTCCTTTGAGCAGAGATATGATCTATCTGAATGTCCAAATTGCTGTTTGCAAATCACACATCATTCTAAATTAATGCCACAGCTATCTGCAAGATAAAAATTTTAAAAAGACATTACAAGTTTGAGACACATTTTAAGTGAGGCATGATAATGGTGTTGGAAGCAATGCAATTTCACATTTGAGTCAAATAACATTTCTACAGCATACAGATGTAAGGACAAATTTCAAATTAAGCTCACAAAGGAATAAAAGTTAATAAATAATTGAATTGTTTGCACTTTTTTTTTGAGAGAGAGAGAGAGAGAACTTGAGCTGGTGGGAGAAGTGGAGAGGAAGAGGAAGACAGAGAGAATCTTAAGCAGGCTCCATGCTTAGCATGGAGCAATGTTAAGTGCATGCTATGTGCCCAGCATGGAGCCTGATGAGGGGCTCAATCTCAAGTCCCTGAGATCATGACCTGAGCCAAAATCGAGAGTTAAACGCTGACCTGACTGAGCCACCCAGGCATCACTCCATTTCTTTTTTATTAATTTTTCTTAAGAAATACTTAGGAATGGAATTTCTGGGGTTTATGTTAAATTCATATTTAACTTTTTAAGAAACTACCAATTTTTTTTTAAATGCCTGTTTACATTTATACCAGAAATGCATGAGAGTTCCAGTTTTTATACATTTTTGTCAGCCCTTGTTATTGTCTCTTTGATTTAAGCCATTCTAGTAGCACACTGTAGGCAATCATTAAATATTGGATAAATAAAGGATAAATAAATGTATGCATTATTAAATTCTATGAGGCAAGTATAAGCTTGATAAGAAAATTTTACAAAAAAGAAATATTACTTTTATTTATGATTCTGCTTGTAAAAATCCTGAATATAATATCATAAACTAAGTGCATAAAAAGCACAACATATTATGATCAGGAAAGATCATCCCAGTAGTTCAAGGGTAATCCAACATTTAATAACATTCTTTAGCTAATCTGAGTAGTACATAAATAACAACACCACCCCTGATTAAAAATTCATGATAAACCAGAAAAAAACTTCAACTTAAAAATAGTTGCCATATTCTTATAGGCAGTGTCAAAAAAAAGGAGATACAAGTTTTATCAAAGAAAAAAAATACTATAATTTTATGATGTTCCTTAATCTTAAGTAAATCTCCACTGTTTTCTCAAATTCTTTCATTCTAAACTTTCATTTAAACTGCAACCTTAAAGAGGACTTCCTACATAACAATTATTTAATTCTGCTTGGATCATATTTGATAAATTTTAAACAGCTATAATTTAGGCAACAAAAGTTATTAGGCCACATTCAATCACTTGGACCACACAGTTTTGTTATGACAATATTTTTCACAAGTACATTTGGAAATGAATATGTGAAAATAGTATGACTGACATTTTAACAAAGCCTGGGAATGTTCATGTACAATCATGTCAAGGGTCCATGAGACCACCCTTAGACTCAATGATTCACTAGAAGGACTTATGGGACACAAACTATTTTACCCATGGTTATGGCTTATTTGCAGTGAAAGGATACAGATTAAAATCAGCAAAGTGAAAAGATGTATGAAGTCCAAGAAAAGCCAGGCATAATCTTCTAGGTGTCCTCTCCCAGTGGAATAAACACAGGGACATACATTTCTCCCAGCAATGTTGTATGATTACACATGCAAAAGTCTTCTAACCAGGAAGCCTTGCTGTCTAGGTGTTTTACTGGGGTTCAGTCATGTAGGAATGCAGCACCCACATGACTGATCTCAGCTACTCAGAGTCCGGGCATCCTACCTCAGAGAAAAAAGCAGGCATTCAGCATAAATCATATTGCTAGAATAAACTTTTCTGGTCAGACTGATACAAATAGCCAAAGGCTGTAGGCATATAAAAACCCTCTTATCAGGCAGAATATTCCAAGGGATCAGAGGTTATCTCCAAGAAGTTGACTAAGGAACAGTCCAGAAAACAGACCTTTCTTTAGAATGTGCAGGATGTGAGTAATCAAAGCCTGCTGAGTTAACCCACTCCTGCCAAATAAACTACACAAATGTTTGGTTTTGTGAATACAAATTATTATTAATCTTGATGATACTACAAAATGCAATATTTCTTCCCTTTAAGTTATTCAACTTTCATGGGACTCACCAAATTTTGCGTAATGTATTACTGCTTATTACATGTTACTTAATAAACTATCAAAACAAGGATTTTAGCAATATTCAATGTTAAGTGCATGCTATTTTTATTAGAGATTCCACTAAGTTCAAATAAGTACAAAAGTCTTCTAACCAGGAAGCCTTGATGTCTAGGTGTTTCAAATAAGTACAAGTGTGAAATTATAGAACAAACCTTTCCTTTTTTCTGAGCTTCTTCAAAATTATGTGACATGAAAAAGCATTAAAAATAACAGAATCTATGAAAAGTCCTTATGTAACTACTTACGAGAAACTAGAAACAGCCATCATAAACATCATTCTTTCACAGATACATTTCAAATACAGTTTAGAAAAAAGATGTCCCTTTGTTTGCCATCATCACTAAGACTTTATGCTTTTTTTAAGTGAGACCTTTTTCCAGAGCAGTTTTGGAAAAAAAAAAAAAGCAAAGTTTATAGATTTCCCATATGTTCCCTGCCCCAACACATGTATAGCTTTTCTTCCCATCAATATCTTTTATCAGAGTGGTACACTTGCTATAATTGATGAACCTACTTTGGCACATTGTCATCAACCAAAGTCCATAGTTCACCTTAGGTTTCACTACTGGTATTGTACATTCTATGGCTTTAGACAAATGTATAATGATATGTATCCATCATTACAGTATTGTACAGAATAGATTCACAGCCCTAAAAATCCCCTGTGCTCCACTTACTCATCCCTCTCTCTGCAGTAACTCCTAGAAACCACAGATCTTTTTATTGTCTCCATAGTTTTGTCTTTTCCAGAATGTCATATGATTAGAATCATATACTATATAGCCCTTCCAAATTGGTTTCTTTTGCTTGGTAACATGCCTTTAAGTTTCTTCTGTATCTTTTCATGGCTTGATGACTCATCTGTTTTTAGTACTGAATAATATTTCACTGTCTCAATATACCATAACTTATTCACCTACTGAAGGACATCTTGATTGCTTCCAAGTTTGGATAATAATGAATAAAGCTGCTATAAATTTCCATGTGCAGATTTTTGTGGGGACATGAGTTTTCAACTCCTTTGGGTGAATAAACACAATTGCTCAGTCATATGTTAAGAGTATATTTACTTTTATAAGAAACTTCCCAATTGTCTTTGAATGTGGGTGCAACATTTTTTATTCCCACTAGCTATAAAATGAGAATTCCTGTTGTTCCATAACCTCACTGGCATTTGGTATATCAGTGTTCCAGATTTTGATAATTTTAATATATTTGTAGTGATATCTCATCGTTGTTTTATTTTTTTAATTTAATTTTATTATGTTATGTTAATCATCATACATTACATCATTAGTTTTTGATGTAGTGTTCCATGATTCATTGTTTGCATCATTGTTGTTTTAATTTGTATTCCTAATAATATATGATGTTGAGCATGTTTGCATATGTTTATTTGCCATCTGTATATCTTCTCTGGTGAAGTGGCTATTAAGGTCTTTGGCCCATTTGTTTTTTTTTTTTGTTTTTTTTTTGTTTTTTTTTTAAAGATTTTATTTATTTATTTGAGAGAGCGAGAATGAGAGAGAGTACATGAGAGGGGGGAGGGTCAGAGAGAGAAGCAGGCTCCTCGCCAAGCAGGGAGCCCGATGCGGGACTCGATCCCGGGACTCCAGGATCATGACCTGAGCCGAAGGCAGTCGCTTAACCAACTGAACCACCCAGGCGCCCCTGGCCCATTTGTTTTAAAATAATTTTTTTAATTTGCATATAGTTGACAGACAATGTTACATTATTATCAGATGCAACATAATGATTAACCCTTGAGCCATTTTTAATCCAGTTATTCATTTTCTTATTGTTGTTTTAGCATTTTTGTATATTTTGGATAATAGTCATTTTTTTAAGATTTTATTTATTTATTTGAGAGAGATAGAGATATAGAGAAAGAGAGCATAAACGAGTGGGGGTGGAGGGGCAGAAGCAGAGGGAGAAGCAGACTCCCCACTGAGCAGGGATCCTGACTCAGGGCTCGATCCCAGGACCCTGGGATCATGACCTGAGCCAAAGGCAGCCACTTAACCAACTGAGCCACCCAGGCACCATGGATAATATTCTCTTATCAGACATGTCTTTTGTATATATTTCCCTGAATCTGCAGAATCTCTTTGTCATCACTGTGAATGTTCTAAGTTGTAAGTACTTTTTAATACCATAAAATGGGATAAAAAATTAAGTCTTTTAAATATTGGAAAGGAATAAATAATCATTATAATTCATAATGTATACAACAGTCTACATAAAAACACAAGATACTAGGTGAAAAATTATTCAGTCTTATAAGATAATTCAACTTATAAACCCACTAATTTTCTTATTCATCAGTACTAGTAGAAAAATGCAAAAAGAAAAAAATAGATAAAAGACTGTAGTTGGAGGGGCACCTGGATGGCTCAGTTGGTTAAGCGACTGCCTTTGGCTCAGGTCATGATCCTGGAGTCCCAGGATCAAGTCCCGCATCGGGCTCCCTGCTCAGCAGGGAGCCTGCTTCTCCCTCTGACCCTCCCCCCTCTCATGCTCTCTCTCTCTCTCTCAAATAAATAAATAAAATCTTTATTAAAAAAAAGACTGTAGGTGGAGGTACATAGGAGGATGATTACAAAGGCAAAAAGAGCCTATAAAAGACCAAGTAATAAATCTTTTTTGAAATGTCCAAGCCCAGAATGAGTAATAATTCACAATAAAGAACATATTAGAAAGGGGAATAATGGAAATATATGCCAAATTAATGCTGAAGTATTTAATGTAATAAGTCTATTTATTTTTCACATTTTGGAAAAATTTCATTTATTTCAAATAAGTCATTTGAAATAAACTTCTCTTTATCTGGAAGGGAGTATGTACAAAGAGGAATAAAGACACATTAAAAAAAAAAAAAAAAAACCAAGTGGTTCCTAATTTACCAAGTTATCAAGGCTAATGAAAGGTATAAGTCTTCAAAAGGAAAGAGCCCGCAAAATGCTAAACCAAATAAAGGAAAAGCGCTTTTATTTATCAGTTATCAAAATGTTCTAATAGCAATGCTAAATAAAACCATATGATATTGCTGCTAGAATATAAATACAGAAAAAATGTAATAGAATAAGGTAACCATATTAAACCTATGAGGTATATATGTATATGCACATGTGTGTACACACACACAAACACACACACACACAGATTTAGTACAGGAGAAATATTGTATTTCAAATAACAAAGAAATGATGGGCTACTCAAACCCTGTCCTTAGGAAAAATGTTATATATATAAATCTCTAATTAGTATCACACAAAAATATATTTCAGTTAGTTAAGGATGAAAAAAGAAAACAAAAAATTGTAAAGGTACAAAAAGTCATCAAAGGAAGAAAATACAGTATAAAATATAATTAAAAAGTAATAATATGGGGGCGCCTGGGTGGCTCAGTTGGTTAAGCGACTGCCTTCGGCTCAGGTCATGATCCTGGAGTCCCTCGATCGAGTCCCGCATCAGGCTCCCTGCTTGGCAGGGAGTCTGCTTCTCCCTCTGACCCTCCCCCCTCTCATGTGCTCTCTCTCATTCTCTCTCTCTCAAATAAATAAATAAAATCTTTAAAAAAAAAAGTAATAATATGGAGTTAGATGAAATGTTCTAAAAATATATGAAATCAAAAATTAAAATGAAAAGATGAACTGAAATCATATAAAAAATCAATATATATGTCAAAGATACAATAAAAAATTAAAAGATAACAAATAAGAAAAATTATTCTAAAGTCAGTAATAAAATTCAATATAAGACACTTTGGCAGGGGAAATGAGTAGATAATTAGAAGAAAAATACAGATAGCCAAATTAACATACATGAACACATTTGGATTCACTACTAACAAGAAAACTCAAGTTAAAGCCATAATAAGACAACATCTTACTTATAGTACATTCGTAATAATTAAAAAATACTGCAATATCTTCTGTTAGCAAATACATGAAAATTATTGTTTTTTAAAATTATTGTGAGTGCAGAGCCTGAACTCACGACCCCAGGATCAAGACCCGAGCTGAAATCAAGTCAGACGCTTAACTGACTGAGCCACCCAGGCACCCCCAAATTATCGTTTTTATACATTAATCTTGAGAGAATAAATTAAGACAGTTATTTGGAGGGGAAATTAGTTGTTCTCAACAATTAAAAGTATACATAACCAGTTATAGTTCAAGACGATACATAGCCCTCATGCTTCCTTTTCTTTCTTGCTAAAAAAATCATTGATATCAAAAGAGGGAGATGTCTTTAAAAAGGAATAAATTCACTAAGACCCTGAAAATGATAAAAGATACTTCAGCAAATCAAATATTATGAACTTCACATGGAGAAAACAATTGCTGGAACAAAATTCATTGTTGACTCCGAGATCAGGGGGATGGATCATGCATGTAAAGAAAAAAATCTGGAGCAGTGGAGGAGACTTCCTGGAGTATCAGAGGACAGGCAGCCGAAGTAATCTGACTGGTGAGCTGGTTATAGAATCAATGCAGAATTTATTCTTCACTGACTCCCAACACAAACATTTACTATTCCCAGTATTGTACTTCCACTATTGGCACTCCAGTTAAAATCAGAAAATAACTTCTGAAGAAAGGAAGCCAACTAGCAGGAGTGAGGGGGTAGAGGCTGGAGCTCCCAGAGCTAGGCTGATGTCCCATTCAAGCTTGACATTTGGGGCTGAAAGCCCATCATCCCTGATTTCTTGCATTTCTTTAAAAAACAGGCTATACAAGAATGTTTATTGAGCATCATTTATAACAGCAATGCAAATAAATCATATAAAATAACCAAAATGTCTATCAATACGGAAATGTATAAGTAAATTATCACTATTCAGCAGTTTAGAAGTGAGGTTGTCCTATATGCATTAATATGAGAAGTTGTCCCAAGATTATGTTATTAAGTGGAGAAAGCATATAGCAAAAGCATGAATATATAAGATACCATTTATGTTAACTTACAGATGAAATCCAAATTATGTAAAAGTAAATTAAGCAAAAAAAAAAAAAAACTGTCGGCAGGGATACACACACTGATTTCTTGCATTTTGCTCTGAAGTATAACCTGTCTGATAAGCATGCACACAGAGAAAAAGCTCTTCATTCAAAGATGAATCTGGTAATTGTATAGGAAATAATTTCCTAGTGTTTTAGTTAATTAAGCAAGTCTATAATTTATAAATATGATCAGACTTCACGAGGCAATTGAGAAAAACCAACAGCAAAAGTATAAATGATTAATGTAAACAAGAGAAAAATTGTCCTGAGAATAAACATAAATAAGTTCCTGGAAGATGGAAATAACAAGAACAAGAACAATGAAAATCTGATTAGAGTTCTCAGAAAGATTTTAAAATATTGCAATATTTTATTTAGATAAATCAAGGGGAAATCAAGGAAACATACACAGGAGGCAATCAGAGGAAAAGAAAGATGACAAAGACGAGTGATCACCATATTACAGGCTCAAAGTACTTCTATAATTCTCTCCTAGGCCTGTAGAGTACTCTGGTCTGTTGCCCACCACACTAATGTCCGGCTTGGCCTACTTTTGTGTATTACTCTGGACAATAGAATGTAAGCAGAACTAACGTATACCACATTTAAGGAGAAACTTTAATAGATATTGCATGAATCTACCATTGTTACTGCCACGAAAAGAGCAGGTCCTAGATACTGGCTCTATGTTCATTGTGTCTCCCAAAAGGAAGAAGACATGTAGAGCAGAGCTATAGGCACCTTGTAACAGTGGCCAAAAACAAAGCACAGTTATGGTAGGCCACTAAGATTCTAGGGTTATTTGTTACTACAGTATCGTATAAGGAAAGTTTGCCAACATAAACATTTAAATTAAGATTGAGAGAAATAGGGCGCCTGGGTGGCTCAGTTGGTTAAGCGACTGCCTTCGGCTCAGGTCATGATCCTGGAGTCCCTGGATCGAGTCCCGCATCGGGCTCCCTGCTCAGCAGGGAGTCTGCTTCTCCCCCTGACCCTCCCCCCTCTCATGTGCTTGCTCTCTCTCATTCTCTCTCTCTCTCAAATAAATAAATAAAAATCTTTAAAAAAAAGATTGAGAGAAATAGCCAAGGAAATAACCCAGGAAATAAGACGAAAAAAAAAAAGAGAGAGAGACAGATGAAGAGACAAAAAGGCCAGGATTCATGGAAGATCAGTTCAGAAAGTCAGTGTCCCCCAACTGGCCAACGAGCGTGAGATAGCAAAGAAAGTAAAGGAATGGGGGAGTAATTACATAAAAAACATTGGTAAGGCTGGACAAAGATAAAAGTTTTCAGGTAATAAAAATCAAAAAGCAGCAAGTAGGATTGTTTTAAGTATGTATCTTCTTAAAATTTCAAGGAAAAAATGAGGAGCATAGAATCCTACAGAGAATACAATAATTACAAAGTGTAAAAATAAGATTGAAAACAGCTTTTAAATATTGGATGCTAGAAGGTACTGAGCTTCGAGTTTTGGTGGAAAACTACTTCTAACCCAGAATTCCATGCCAAAGGAAAAAACACCAAAATTTGGGAAAAAAAAAAAAAAAAAAAAAAAAAAAGAATGAGATATAGGAATCTTATGTATAGTGGACCTAAATCTGAGCATGTAATAAAAGGAATTCAGAGTGTGACAATTAGGAAGCAGTCCTATAAATGATCCATTGCGTGCCAAATCATTTAACAAATAGGGTGACTAAATACCTAAAAACTTAATGATATGAGGAAAATGTGTTTTCTTTCACTTGCCCTTCTTTCGAGAAGAAAAGGAAAGGCAATTAGAAGAACTAGAGAAAACCATTGTACAAGAAAACCATGGTCTAAATATAAACATTGAAATTGTATGGTTTGTAAAAGGTACTGGAAAAAAGAAAAAGAATCTATTCATTTTGATGCTTAAAACATAGCTCTGGCATGGGATTAGTTACCTGATTATATTTTATTCTCTATAAATCCATTCAAAGTACCTCTTTCAAATGATAACACTTATTGAAACTTGACATTATAATTGTTCCTTAAATAATTTCACTTTTAAGGTTATGAAATAATTCAGATGAATTAAAATTTAAAAATAATTATACAAAACCTATACCCATTGTTTAAGAAACATTTCTGGTAGAATTTAGGCCACCTATGTGCAAGCCTTCTCAAGCTTCTTCCTCTTTGCTACAAGAACAAATGCCATTATTTAGAACGGAATTTTAGAATTTTTTGCATGCTTCTGTAATGTATTACAAATGTATAATTCTGTAAACAATATGTCAAAAGATTAATCAGATTTTAAACTTCATGTAATTATTCCATACCATAATATCAATGCATATGATATTTTGTATTCCATATTGTTTCTAGAGTTATATATATTGATATTTATAGATTAGATTCATTATTTTAATAGGTGCATAGTGTATATGATATTAAAAGACCACAAAATATCTGTTTTCTTATTAAGAATTATTATATTTCCAAATTTTAGTCACACTAGAATGAACATTCATGATTATGATTCCTTGTGCACATGTGTAAAATTCCTATGTGACAATATTTCTCAATGCAGTCAAATGCAACACCCTCTTTTTATAGCAACTATTTTGTCACAGAACATTTACTCTCTCTTAAAAATATTCATAAGTAATATAATAACCTTATATACATATCTGGAAAAACTATAAAAGAACAAATTAAAATAAGTTAAGGTGAATAATAGCACTTTAATATGCAAATACTCAGGCACAACTATACTTAAAGACATAGTGAATTATGGAGATACTTGCTCATAAACACAGAATCAACTTGAAAGCAACATGATGTTGGAAATAAACTGTTTGAAGTTGTAAATGTATATCAATACAGGATTGTATATGCAGATTGTAAGTATGTTGTAAATATATTTTGATTATATGATAGTTGTATTGGTGACAAACACTATCACCTGTTTCACTATTAATGGTAGTTTCAAATGGTAAACAACAGCATGGCAAATTTCCAAAGCAAAAAAAAAAAAAAAAAATTCAGGGTATAGCAAATCATAAAAAATAGTGCTTTATTTTTAAATGTAAAATGGAATTATAGTCTAAGCTCAGATTACTTAAAATAGATATTTCATCTAGGTAAGCCAACAGGACATTTGAAATAAAATACAACTGTGGACAAAATAATTCTTTGTTGTATAAGATTATCCTGTACATTCCTGGATGTTTAACTTTCTTGGCCCTGCCCACTATTTGCAAGTAGCATCCTCCAATCATTGTGACAACTATCAATATCCCATATGTTTTCAAAGCACCCACTAGGTTGGACACTACTCAGATATATTCTTAGGAGAACTTTTAAAGATATACAGGAATTGCTAGTGTCTAGGAGAAGAATTGTTATATCATGGGTAATGCACACCTTCAAATGTACCAGTTAACAATATTTCTCCAGAAAAGTTGTCCTAATTTACACATCAACTACCAGTACATGTGAGTTTCCATTTCTCTACATCTTCATCCACATATAATGTGGGTAAAATTTTTCATTTTTGCCAATCTGATGTGTGTGAAAAAATATACATTTTTAAATTGATACTTCCATGGGTACTTGTTGTATTGAGCATTTATCTTATATATATTAACCATTGAAGTTTTTCCCTTTTTTGAATATGAAAACATGGTTTAGAATAGTAAAAATCTGTTAACAACACAGATGTTTATCAATAGAGAGACAAATTATTACAATTATAAAATACTATGCAACTGTTAAAAAGAATAAGAACTATAAGTACTGTCATGAACAAACTGACTAGACATGGTGATACTAGAAAATAAAGGCATAGTATGTTATGAAGAATATGAACTCATTTCGGTATGTATGAATATACATATGTAAATGTTAGAAAAATTCTTAGAGGAAAAAAAAGAAAAATTCTTAGAAAGATATATTCCAAATATAAATAGTGCTATCCATTGGCAAGAGAAACCCAATTAGATAGGGTGAAATAGCCTTTCCATCTTTTCTCTATACTGTTTTATTTGAAATTTGCAAGGTTTTTGGATGCTGCTACTATTTTATTTATGCATCTTATGTCTCCCAAATTCCAGAGGCTATGTTTACATACTAAATATATACCTTTATTTTTTAAAAGATTTTATTTATTTATTTATTTGAGAGAGAGATAATACAAGTGGGGGGAGGGAGAGGGAGAAGCAGACTCCACCCTGACCACAGAGCCCAATGTGGGGCTTGATGCCATGACCCCAAGATCAAGACCCGAGCAGAAATCAAGAGTTGGAAGCCCAACTGACTGAGTCACCCAGGAGCCCCTAAATATGTACCTATAATGATAGAAATGTATTCCCTTGTAAAAGTAAGAAACAAAAATCAGCATAGTTTCATTTTTTTTTAATTTTCATAATTATTACTATTGTGTTGTTGGCAACTGCATTAATTGAAGCACTTCTTATATGATCATCTTGCCTAGTGAGATGCAAGACCCTCTGAGATACAAGACCCTAGTGAGATGACACAACATATATAAGGCTAACTAACTGGACTGTAGAATCGATTCCAGTTTCTTTCACATCATGAACACAGGACATATTTCACCTCTCTTGTGACCAAGAGCTTGTGAAACTAATAACAGGTGGTACATGTACATACAATAAAACTTTTCTAAGAAATTTTCAGAGATATATGTGTAATATTTAATAATGTTCCATAACAATTAATAATATTTAATAATACTATAATTCTAAATATACTTCTGTTAGTATGGTAATATAAGTATTAAACTGTTTATGGGTGGGGGTATATATATCTCTTCCTTGATTTTGAGGAAAAACTGAAGGAATGGGATCTTTTTTCTCCAGTTCTCCCCTTGATAGACATATCATTTGTAATAGCCTAACAGAAGCTCAATGACAGCAGAGTTAATAATAATTATAATAGTATATAGGAGGCACCTACTATTTCTCAGGCACTATTTCTAAGCGCACTTTAGGTGTTCACTCATTTAAGCCTCCCCAGAAACATCGATGAAGTAGGTATCATTAGTTTCACCTTACAGATAAGAAAATGGACACACAGAGAAACCATGTATCTTTGTCTCAGGTCCAAGGGCTGGTCAATTGCAGAGCAGGAATTCAAAGCCAGGTGACATGATCTAGAGTCTTCTCTCTTAACCACTGAACTATAATGCCCATAACTAAGACAAGTGACTGCAATCCTATGCTATGTTTATGTATTATCAGGACTGTTATTTACCCTTTATGAGGCTGTCTTTGTTTTTCTTTCCCTGATGGATTCTCCAGAGGCTGATTATCTCTGCCTCCAAGACTTTCTTGAACAACAGTCAGTTAGGGATTTATCCACACAGCAGGAGGATTGTTATTTTGTGAGATTTCCCAAACAGCTTAAGTACAAAAGGCAGTATATAATTTGTAATTCTGAAGGGGAGTTTGTGAAAGTTTTATATGAGAAAACTTATGAAAATAAAATGTTACAGCTCTCTTACCACTCAAAAGGATCTATTTCCCTCCCCCACTTCCCACTCCCTGGAGAGAAAGCATGATCTCAAAAGCTGACCTTTTCTAACATAAACTTGGCTAACAATGCCAGCCAGTTCTGTGTCAACATTTCCCTTATAATATTTTCAGGAAAAATTCCACTTAAATCCTTGCCAGTATCCCCTGAAATTATGATGTAGGAGTCAGCTGATGGTGATACACCCACACTTCGGTCAAAATTCATATTGCATGAGTATTATTATTTTAGAATTTATAGTGTACTCTCTCCACTCATAATTTCAGAAAGATTTCTGTGGAAAGAAGAGAAATTGAGTACATATGGTAATCTTAGATTTGTTTAACCCTCAATAATATTGGCCAGCTATATTTATACTTTATCAGGAAATAATTTTATTTCATAGCAGTGGGAGAGCTGAGAACAAAAATGTTTTCTTTATGACAAAGCCCATCATTATAAAGCAACAAAACTGTACTATAGGGAATTAAGAGAAAACAGATATGAATGCACATCCACATTTATTTCTTCTTTGTCTAGAAGATTATCATTTTCTGCTCAAGCTCAGCTGTCAAATAGAAAATATTTTCATTAAAACAGAGTGAGACTTGTAGTCATTCCTCTCATTAGGATCTTCTACCTGAATTTATTTTATAATGTTCTTAATGAACTCATCTTTCTTAGACAAATAAGTTGATTTAAACTCAACATACACAACAGACAATCACTGATTTGATCCATGGGGAATTACTTTGCATTCCATCACAGATATCTCACTAATTCACAGAGATTTAGATACTTGCCAATGCCATGCACAATCAATTTTTGATTAGGGTGGCTGGGGATGCAATATACTTATACAACAGTCCCACTGCCTTTAAATTTAATTTAAAGAATGTGAAAATAAAGGGAGTATTCCATTGGGCTGTTCAGCGATATTCCTTTTGGGATAACTATGAGAGGTTCATGAAATTCAATAGCTCTTGAGACAATTTGAGTTCAGCTGACCCAGAGAAACTACTGCAGTGCCCAATATCCTAAAGAGGTTGTTTTAACCACTTTATGTTGCTATAAAATCACTTAGGACAATGTGTCATTTATTTAGTTGGGGAACAAATAAATAACCTCATAGTCTATCTGTACAATAGCAGCAATCCCCTGACTTCCAAGGCATGACCAACGGGCTATAGCAAAGTGTTAAATGGGGTTTCTCACCTTTCCAATGGCACAAAAACATTCACACTTCAGGTTTTCAATCATCATCTACATTAGCCAAAAGTAAGTAAAAAATGGAGCAATACTTTAAACCTGAGGAGTCATATTTATGGCAATATTCTTCAACTAAATAAAAAGGGGGTAGAGAAGATGATTCACACGTCACCTTATCACACCAAAAAACTAGTTATTTTCTTAATGAATCTCAATTTTAGAATTTTAAAACTGACATTATCACTATTATAATGATAATGTCAAAGATAACTATGCCAAAGACAACAGTGCTTAGAGATGATTTCCAGATTATTATTTGTAAAACCTCTTTCCTGGATTCCAGTGTAAAGTTCCAAATGCCTATTGTGTAGGCATGTCCATTTTTAAGTTCTGCTTTCACATCATATTTAATATCTCCACTTCCTTGTCCCTAAAACAGCTTATTTTCCAGATTTTTCCATATTCATTGAGAATGCCATCATCTTCTATTCACTTGTAGCTTACCTTCCTTCACTCATCCTCTAGATACAATTAGCCAGCATATATTTTTGAGCTGTAGTTCCTGAAATGCATTGAGTTTATTTCTTCCTCCCATTCCTCTTTCTGGCTCTCTTGTCATTAATTCTAAAAGAAAAAGTCCTAGGTATCTTATTGGTTTTGGAGTAATTGTAAATGGGATTGATTCCTTAATTTCTCTTCCTGCTACTTCATTATTCGTGTATGGAAATGCAACTGATTTCTGTACGTTGATTTTATATCCTGCAACTTTACTGAATTTGTGTATCAGTTCTAGCATTTTTTTGGTGGAGTCTTTTGGGTTTTCTATATAGAGTATCATGTTGCACATAGTAAAAGTCTGACTTATTCCTTGCTGATTTGGATGCCTTTTATTTCTTTCTGTTGTCTGATTGCTGTGGCTAGAACTTCCAGTACAGTGAGAGTGGACATCCCAATCTTTTTCCTGACCATAGGGGAAAGGCTCAGTTTTCCCCACTGAGGGTGAGGGTTTTTATCTGTGGCCTTTATCAAATGCTTTTCCTGTACCTATTGAAATTATCATATAATTAATTATGATCTTCCTTTATTTATATGGTATACCACATTCATTGATTTGCAAATGTTGAACCACCCTTACAACACAAGAATAAATCCCAGTTGATCATGGTGAATGATTTTTTAATGTATTGTTGGATTCGGTTTGCTAGCATTTTATTGAGAATTTTTAAATCCATGTTCACCAGGATATTGGGCTGTAGTTCTTTTTTTTAGTGGAGTTTTTATCTGGTTACAGTATCAAGGTAATGCTGGCCTCATAAAATGAATTTTGAACTTTTCCTTCTTTTTTTTTATTTTTTGGAATAGTTTGAGAAGAAAAGGTATTAACTCTTCTTTATTTTTTTTTTATTTTTTTTTTTAAGATTTTATTTATTTATTTGAGACAGAGAGAATGAGATACAGAGAGCATGAGAGGGAGGAGGGTCAGAGGGAGAAGCAGACTCCCTGCCGAGCAGGGAGCCCGATGCGGGACTCGATCCAGGGACTCCAGGATCATGACCTGAGCCGAAGGCAGTCGCTTAACCAACTGAGCCACCCAGGCGCCCAACTCTTCTTTAAATGTTTGGTAGAATTCCCCTGTGAAGCCCTCTGTCCCTGGACTTTTGTTTGTTGGGAGTTTTGTGATTACTGATATAATTTCTTTGCTGGTTATGGTCTGTTCAAGTTTTCTTTTTCTTCCTGTTTCAATTTTGGTAGTTTATATGTTTCTAGGAATTTATCCATTTCTTCCAGGTGTCCAATTTGTTGGAATATATTTTTTCATAATATTTCTGTGGTGTTGGTTGTTATTTCTCCTCTTTTATTTGTGATTTTATTTATTTAGGCCCTTTCTCTTCTTTTTGATAAGTTTGACTAGATGTTTATCAATTTTATTAATTTTTTCAAAGAACCAGTTCCTGGTTGCATTGATCTGTTCTATTGTTTTTGTTTTGTTTTGCTTTTTGTGGGTTTTTTGGTTTTTTTTGTTTTGTTTTGTTTTGTTTTAGTGCCTATATCATTTATTTCTGCTCTAATCTTTATTATTTCCTGGCTTCTTTTGTTGTTCTTTCCCTAGCTCCCTTAGGTGTAAGTTTAGGTTGTTTATTTGAGGTGAAAGACCTATACTCTGAAAACTATAAAACACCGATGAAAGAAATTGAAGGTGACACAAAGAAATGGAAAAACATTCCATGCTTGTGGATTGGAAGAATGAATATTGTTAAAATGTATACAACCCAAAGCAATCTACACACTTAATGCAATCCCTATCAAAATACTACCAGCATTTTTCACAGAGCTAGAATAAACAATCCTAAAATTTGTCTGGAATCATGAAGGATCCTGAAGAGCCAAAGCAATCTTGAAAGAGAAAAGAAAAGCTGGGGACATCACAATTCCAGACTTCAAATTATATTACAAAGCTGTAGTGATCAAAACCACATGGTACTGGCACAAAAATAGACACATAGATCAATAGAATGGAACAGAAAACCCAGAAATGAACTATGTGGTCAATTTATCTTTGACAAAGCAGGAAAGAATATCCAGTGGGAAAAAGACAGTCTCTCCAACAAATGGTTCTTGGAAAACTGGACAGCAACATGCAAAAAAATGAAACTGGACCACTATCTTACACCATACGCAAAAATAAATTTAAAATTGATTAAAGACCAGGGCTCCTGGGTGGCTCTGTCAGTTAAGCATCTGCCTTCTGCTCAGGTCATGATTCGGGGGTCCCTGCTAAGCAGGGTGTCTGCTTCTTCCTCTGCCCCTCCCCCCACCCATGCTTTCTCCCTCTCTCTCTCTGTCTCTCAAATAAATAAAATATTTTTAAAAAATGGATTAAAGACCTAAATGTAAGACCTGAAATCATAAAAATCCTAGAGGAGAACACAGGCAGTAATTTCTTTGACATCAGCCATAGCAACTTCTTTCTACATAAGTCTCCTGAGGCAAGGGAAACCAAAGTAAAAATAAACTACTGGGACTTCATTAAAATAAAAAACTTCTGCACAGCAAAAGAAACAAACAAAACTAAAAGGCAACCTACAGAATGGGAGAAGATATTTGGAAATGACATATTTGATAAAGTACTAGTATCCAAAATATATAAAGAACTTTTAAAACTCAACACTCCCAAAATGAATAATCCAATTAAAAAATGGGCAGAGGGGCGCCTGGGTGGCTCAGTCGTTAAGCGTCTGCCTTCAGGTCAGGTCATGATCGCAGGGTCCTGGGATCGAGCCCCACATTGGGCTCCCTGCTCAGCGGGAGGCCTGCTGCTCCCTCTCCCACTCCCCCTGCTTGTGCTCCTGCTCTCACTATCTCTCTCTGTCAAATAAATAAATAAAATCTTTTAAAAAACTGGGCAGAAAACAAGAATATACATTTTTCCAAAGAAGACACCCAGATGCCCAACAGACACATGAAAAGATGCTCAACATCACTCATTATTAGGGAAATATAAATCAAAACTACAATGAGATATCACCTCAGGCCTGTCAGAATGGCTAAAATCAAAAGCACAAGAAACAACAGGTGTTGGCTAGGATGTGGAGAAAGGGGAACCCTTCTGCACTGTTGGTGGGAATGCAAACTGGGGCAGCCACTGTGGAAAAAAGTATGGAGTTCCTCAAAAAGTTAAAAATTGAACTACCCTATGATCCAGCTATCACACTACTGGGTATTTACCCAAAGAATACAAAAATACTAATTCAAAGGGACACATGCACCCTCATGTTTATAGCAGTATTATCTGCAATAACCAAATTACTGAAGCAGCCCAACTGTCCATCAATTGATGAATGGATAAAGAAGTGGTATACACACACACACACACACACACACACACACACACTGGAATATTACTTAGCCATAAATGAATGAAATCTTGCCATTTGCAACAACATGGATAGAGCTAGAGGGTGTTATGCTAAGTGAAATAAATCAGTCAAAGAAAGACAAATACCATATGATTTCACTCATATGTCGAATTTAAGAAACAAATGAGCCAAGGGGGGAAAAAAAAGAGAGAGAGAAGCAAATCAAGAAACAGACTCTTAACTATAGAGAACAAACTGATGGTTACCAGAGGGGAGGTTGGTGGGGGGAATGGGTGAAATAGGTGATGGGGATTAATGAGGGCACTTGTGATGAGCACTGGGTATTGTATGGAAGTGTTGAATCACCATACTGTACACCTGAAACTAATATTACACTCTATGTTAACTAACTGGAATTCAAATAAAAACTTAAAAATAAAAATAAATAAAATACAAATCAGAAAAAAATAAAAAGAAAAGAAAATCCTAAAATTCAAATTGTATTACTGTAGTGTAACTCTGAAGGTAGAATGATGGAACTAAAGTTAGAGAGCAACAATGCCTTTCAGGGGTTCAAGCAAAGTTTAACAAGATATTAGCCTGGGAAATCCAAAAGAAATAGAGAACACTTCAGAAGTAGAATAAGCAGGTTTCAGTAGCTTGATTTAAAGACTACAAGGAGAAGAATAATTTATTAATGACATTTCAGGCATGAGCTATTACTTTATAAACAGTCCAAAGCAATGTTTTGTTGTGTATGCAGCATCAGATTTGCCTTAAAGATCTATTGGAATTGCTAGGCAAGTCTGCAGATCTTAAATCACAATGGAAATGGCCAAGGCTTCTGAACATGATGGTTTGTATAACCTCTAAGTTATTCAAAGCTCTTTACAAGAAAGGTATGTGATTTTTCTATATTTGAAACAATAGAAAGTTATTTCACTTTGACATCCTTGTAGGTCATCTTCTGAACTTTATCCTAATGGCCTTTGGGTTTGCTTTATAAGATAAAGATCTTTATTTTAAAAGTCACTTTGAAATGAAATACTGAAAATCTGACATCTTAAAAGTGACTTGCCGCTGTATATGACGGTTCTGATTACAGAACCAGATCTATATTTAGATTTTGGAAGATAATTTATAATTTGACAATGCCTAAATAAATACTTTGAATAAATCTTCAAGCCTGTGTTTTCTTCTTTTAATCCTTATATGAGGTACCTTTATTTTCCATTTCTTCTGCATTTTCTGTTATCTCTCTTATACTATTTAATTCTCTCCCACCCAAAGCCAAGGTTATTAAGAACACAAGTATGAATAAAAATGGGATATAACACTCTGTGGTCTCCAGTGCAAGAGCAAAGGATGAAATTGTGAGGCTATTTGGGCCAGGAAATCCAGGATTTTCTGAATATTGTCCCACAGACTATAATTATCCTTTCATATATGATTTTCTTATTTTGCAGGAGTTGCAATTGCTATCAAATGAGAGGCAAGATGATTTCAGGCTGTGGAACCATATAACTCAATGCATAGACTTACTGCACTATGCAAATTTGTTTTACAATACTTTAGGCCTAAATAGCATCAAGTTCAAATAGGCCACAAGATCACTATGTCTTTTAAGAGTTGAACATTCACCCAGTATTGGGGGAACAGGGATGACAAATTGGAACATGGTGCCAATATTACCATCACAGCCTAATTCCAAGTAGGTGATCAGGATGAGATTGTGAGATCTCAACCTCTTTCCATGGAGAAACAATCCCTGACCTCTATTACTCCATTCTGTAGAAGGGAGGAAAAAAAGAAAAGCAACACCCATGAATCCTGCCATTCAAATATTTAGTGACTCCCTCATTACAAATGTAGACTAAACTGTTCCCTACAATACAACCAACAGAACAGTGCCCTCCCTACTCTGAGAGAACAGGATGCCAGTGGGAGGATGAGTAAAGACACCTCTAATGCAGATCTTCTGACCCCACATCCCTGCTGTCTTTGTTACTTCTCACCAAAACCAGCTCCTATACCTCATTTAACTGTTAAAAATACCACCACCACTACTAGACTCATTCAAGTGGGTTGTGGGAATAAAAATGAAATCTGAGGGAAAATGTGTTTATGGAGCTGAATGTGTCAATTATGTTGATGTTGAACCATATAGCGGGCTAATGGTAAGCCCTGAAAGACAAAAGAGGTCACTTTTTATTTTGCCCCCTCCTCAATTTTTACATTGTTTGAATCTGTGTTCTGCTTTAGTGAGAAATAGCACAAAACACATGGCCTTATATTTACTTAATTATTTTTCTTCCTTCCAAGGAATTTGCTTCATTATCTCTCTCTTAAAGTTTACATTTCCGTGTAGATCAATTTTTTTGCTTCTTAATAGAAATCTAGATGTCCCCTCTGATATGTAAGACGGAAAAAATTCAAAATATTTGAAACACCTATAAACAACTAAATATTTCAGAACTATCACTTAGTTGGTAGTGCTAAACTATAATTATTAAAAAGTAAATCATATTGCCTATAAAAACAGCTCTTCCTGTCCTTTTTTTTTTCTATTTATGAAGAGTCATGGAATATTATATGGAGCAGATGGGGTAAATCTGAAAGAAGTTAAAGAAGATATTTTAACATTGGGGTCTGTAACATATTTGTGAAGGTTTCCTTCATTTACACGTATTTAAATAAGATAAATCTTGAATCAATTTTTTTTTCAGTTCTCATGATGCTAATAAAAACTCCTGATATCCAATGACGCAGTAATAGTGATAAACAGTCTTTACAGAAACTGATGGGGAAAAGATAAGATTTCTCTTCCAAATAACCTTTAACAGCAACATCACCAACAACAAAGCAAAGCAAAACCTAATATTTACTTTGTGAAAGGAATATCTGCTAATACCACTAAGGTTTCAGTACACTAGAATAAAAATCACATGTTTAACAATATTTGACTTTATATGCTTAGAATAAGCTCAGTTCTATGGGTGTCATTTTGTTACTATGGCATATTTAGACATAATGTGGACATATTTTATTAGAAAAAGAGAATACTAGTAAATAAGACTGAATGAAGATATATTACACATTTTTTCTTCTTCCCAAATCATTGCTAGCACATTTCTGTCTCCATTTATTCTATTTTCCATCTGTAAGAACTAGAACTCTTAGGAAATATGTCTACATATTTTATAAAATTCTTATAACAGTAAGTGTTCTACTGAAGAACAGAAATACTATTTATACTATAAAATAAAATATATCAAAATAAAACTACTCATTTTTACTCTTTTTTTAGCTCATCGACACAATTATGTGATGCAAAGTCCCAAATCTAAGGAAGTTGAAAACAGACTGTAATTGGTTTTATTGATTTGTGACCAATATTCTCACCTCAGGAGCTTCATAATCTCAATTTCATCCTGAAAAACACAAGAAAAAGATGTCTATTTGGTAAGTTAATATATCCCTGCTTTATAAAATCTAGCAATTTTATTTCCACTTTATTTCAACTCTCTCCAAAGAAGCAGAAGTTAACTACCTTTGCTGATCCCACATGATTTAAGCACTTGTTTTCTTTGAGATATTATTATAAAATCTCTGAAGACAGAATATGTTGTATATTTATAAGTAATCGCAAATCAACACAATAAAAAATGTATTCGTTCTGAGGCCATACATCTTTAATCCATTTTTCTATTTTAAAAAATGAAAGAATATATTCTTCTATCCGCAAAATGATAGTCTAATAATATAGATTTACCAATTTTGACAGAACTATTTGACAAAAAACATAGGTTTTGTTGCATACTGGTAAACAACAAACATCTTTGCTCATCCTACCATAAGTATTATTATCTACTCAGTGTTCTAGCTCTGAATTACCTGGGTTGATTTTTTTTCTGTGTTTATTTTATAACCTCTTAAATTATATTCCTTAAAAACACCACTGGTCAGAAAATGATAGTTCTAATTAGTAGCTCCTTATTGAAGTTTAGGCCACATACAAGGAAATACTCTTGATAGAAAAATAAACTTACCAGAACACAAAATTTAAAAAAAAGATCCATAAAGTCAAATGTATCTCTATTTTCTAGTTCCAAACAACTGCAAATAAAATGTGAAAAATAGGAGTAGAGTAATATTAAAAATAAATAATTAGAAGTTTAACAAAGATGTAAAAAACTCTAGCTTAAAACTAAAAAGCATTGCTGAGAGAAGTTAAAAACCTAATTAAATAAATATGTCATGTTGATGGATTGGACGACTTAATATTATAAAGACGTCAAATCAGTCTCTATGTTTTAATGCAATCTCAATCAAAATTTCAACTCATTTTTCTTTTGACATGTCTATCCCCAAAGTTACATAGAAATGCTAAAAATCTAAAATAACTGAAACAATCTTTATAAAAGAGCTGACTTTTCACAGACCTACAGTAATCCAAATAGAGTGTATCAAAATATAAAGAGACAAATAAATCAATGGAAGAGAATATAGTCCACAAAAAAGTCAACTGATTTTCAACAATAGTCTGAAGGTATTTTATTAAGGAAAAGAATGTTATTTCAACAAATGATGCTACAATACCTGGATACATCCATGAAAATAAATGAAACTTGAACCCTACCACTCAACATAAAAAATCTATAAAGATTTATAAGAAAATGTAAGTGAAAATCTTCAAGAGTATGAAGGTAGTAGGCAAAAATTCCATAGAGAGGACACACAAAATATTAACTATAAAAGAAAAAGATGATAAATTGGATTTCATTAAAATTAAAAACATTTGTTCACCATTAGGAAATAGTTCATAATATATATAGAAATACAAAGGAATTGTTTCTGGTATATTTAAAAAAAAACTGCAACAAAACAATAAAAAAAGAGAAATCAACAACACCAAAGGCACATTTCAGGAAAGAAATAATTGAATTCATTAAAATTAAGAACTTCTACTCTATGAAAGATAATGTCAAGAGAATTAGAAGATAAGCCACAGATTAGGAGAAACCATTTGCAAAAGCAAACCTCTGACAAAGGACTGTTTTCCAAAATATACAAAGAACTCTTAATGACCCAGCAATTGCACTCCTGGGTATTTACCCCAAAGACACAGATGTGGTGAAAATAAGGGCCATATGCACCCCAATGTTCATAGCAGCAATGTCCGCAATAGCCAAACTGTGGAAGGAGCCAAGATGCCCTTCAACAGATGAATGGATAAAGAAGATGTGGTCCATATATACAATGGAATATTACTCAGCCATCAGAAAGGATGAATACCCAACTTTTACATCAACATGGATGGGACTGGAGATTACGCTAAGTGAAATAAGTCAAGCAGAGAAAATCAATTATCATATGGTTTCACTTATTTGTGGAATATAAGGAATAGCAATGGAGGGCATTAGGAGAAGGAAGGGAAAAATGAAAGGGGGGGAATCGGATGGGGAGATGAACCATGACAGACTATGGACTCCAAGAAACAAAGTGAGGGTTTTAGAGGGGAGGGGGGTGGGGGGATGGGTTAGCCCAGTGATGGGTATTAAGGAGAGCACATATTGCATGGAGCACTGGGTGTTATATGAAAACAATGAATTATGGAACACTACATCAAAAAACTAATGATGTACTGTATGGTGACTAACATAACATAATAAAATAAAATAAAATAAAACAGTAACAAGGAAACAAATAATCCAATTAAAAATGGATCAAAGACCATATTGGACACCTCACCAAAGATAATATACAGATGGCAAATAAGCATATGAAAATGAGCTCCACATCTTATGTCATGAAGGAAATACAAATTAAAATAAGAATGCAATACTGCAATGCTGATTTTTACCTAGGTAATGTAAACAGAATGCATGAGGTCATTCCAGTTGGAACGACCTGCAGCAGGGCACGTCAACCCTAAATAAAGAGAAACGGTGCTAATAGATTATTTTGAGCAAGTATATATGCAGAGACAAAGAATGAGTCAGAAGGGAAAAATAAACAACTACCACAGAAAAAGAGAACTTTGGTCTAAGATAGTACACCTGGAGTTCTGGCTGTCAGTGATTTTTAAAAAAGTAGCTCCTGGGCGCCTGGGTGGCTCAGTTGGTTAAGCGACTGCCTTCAGCTCAGGTCATGATCCCAGAGTCCTGGGATCGAGTCCCGCATCGGGCTCCCTGCTCTGCAGGGAGCCTGCTTCTCCCTCTCCCACTCCCCCTGCTTGTGTTCCCTCTCTCGCTGTGTCTCTCTCTGTCAAATAAATAAATAAAATCTTAAAAAAAAAAAAGTAGCTCCTATTGCACTAACCCTACTACAGTTTGCACCTGAAAAACCACATGTTGAAGATATCATAACTTCCATCAACGTAGGTACCTGAAAGAGAATGCAGAAAAGACCTTCCACTGACATTTTTGTGCTTCCAGTGCTGTTTGGGACTTCTTTCTTATAGTACTTACCCAGTAAAGAAAGAGGAAGTCATGGGATGCCAAAAAAAGGGTTGGGGAGGAGAAAAGAAAATATCTGTAAAGTAATCAAGAAAACACCAGAAAAAGAACTATCAACAAAGCAACTTGATTGGGATTCTAGCAGGAAGATGGAACATTCTGGGAGAGTGGCCTCCTACAACAAAAGGTATTCAACATAATGAAAGGTATGAGTAGAGATTGAAAAAATGTGAATATATGATACATATATTTTAAATATAAAGAAAAAACAAAACTGTCTAAGAAAAATCCCATGAAACCATAGTTCAATTCAAAGGAAACTAAAAATGTGGATGTTTTGTCAGGGAAGTCTTCTCTAAGAGGACGATACTTTACCTATGACCTACATGAATAACCATGGAGATTTCAGGAAAGAGTATTTCAGGCATAGGTTATAGCAAATACAGTAAATACTAATATAGTAACAAGCTTGCCATAAAATGTGCAAAGAAATAAATTTATAAAATGTCGGGATGGAAGACCATAAATATGGGCTAGAATAGCATGAGATGATGTCAAAAAGGTAGGAATAATCAGATCATGAAGAGCTTGGAAAGCAAAGTAGGGTATTTGGTTTTTATTTGGTGTGCAATAAGCAACCATTTGAAAGGGTTAAGCAGGAATTGATATTTAGAGAGAGTTACATGGTGAATTTTCAGTATCTATTGACTAAATGAGATACTCTCCTGATGTCATTATAGTTCCTGCTGTCATTCAGGCTCTCAATATTAGTCATATTTGATGCTAGCTATTCTGCCTCACATATAGTGAGTCACCATATCTTCCAAGCTAACTCTAAAAAAATTTCAAACTCTTCCACTTTTTTCAAACCTTATTATTGTTTTACTGGATGAGGTTCCCATTATCTTTTTCCTGGGTTATTCTGCAAACCTTATGTTTACACTCAGAATTTTCCCTGTCTAATTTATTCTGTTAATGCAACAGGTCTCCTCAGAATCTCTCCCATTCCCAAAAAATACTGGCTGCCCGTAGTATCCAGATAGTTCAGAAACTATAAATCTGAGCCCCTCTGCAGGTCATATCCTGACATCAAGCTTTGACTCATTAATAGAAATACCTCAGGGGCACCTGGGTGGCTTAGTCGGTTAAGTGTCTGCCTTTGGCTTGGGTCATGATCCCAGGGTCCTGGGATTGAGTCCCACAATGGCGTCCCTGCTCAGCAGAGAGCCTGCTTCTCCCTCTCCTCTGACGTTCCCTCTGCTTATGATATCTCTCTCCTCTCTATCAAATAAATAAATAGAATCTTAAAAAAAAAAAAGAAAGAAAGAAATGCCTCAAGTGCTGCTCAAATATTGACCTGAGATTGGGGTCAATATTTGATCAATGGTCAATATTTGTGATGTATTGTCCTATGGTAAAGAATAGGAGCCAAAGGGTGAACTGTACATGCAGACAGATTTCAGCTCAATTCGAAAACTATATTTTAGGGAAGTAGAGCTACTTAATACTGGAAGAGATTGTCTCCTGGCATAGGAGACTTTAAGTACAATTGAGTGATGCTATGTATGCAATAATATAAAGGTCATCCTGCTTTATGAGAAAGATTGAATTAGATTAGTTGGATATTTTTCCTAATTACATGTCATTGAAACTTTTTATAAAACCTTAAAAATTCAAAATTCCTATTTTAGAGTTAAGAAATAATAAACGATGCTGTTCATAATGCTCCCAGTCTAGTGTTTTCATTTTCTACTATTCGGGGATTACTTAATTCAAACAAAAAGAAAAGAAAGCAGGAGAATTCACAAGAATGCTGTGATGTGTGTGATAACATATTATCCACAGCCTTTGAGCTCTTTGAAGATAAGCTGTTGAATATTGTCACTACATTATTATTATAGTTAGATATAAATATGGGTTTAGCATCTTGTCAAGATGATATAACTTTCAAAAGAGTGCAAACTGAGAAATTCACATGTACAATCTTAAAGGAAGCATGCAAGATTCAAAAGATTAAATAAAGCAAAAGATACCGTATTTTATCAATATGTACCCTTTTCATGGAAATAAATTATAGAGATACACATAATTAGGTCAATTAATTTAAAAACTAGGTTCGATTGCCCTTTATTTTATGTAAGAGTGTTTGGAGTGCTTCTGATGACCTTAATTAAAATGAATTATATAATTGACTAATTTACATTTATATCAATATCAGTATTTAAACTGGACATTTTTGTAACATTTATTTTAAAAGTAAAAATCAGTCATAATTAATAAGTCCCTAATTACTTAGTTAATTAAATATCACACTTAAAATAAAAAGAACAATGAAATGTTAGCATTTTTGCATTGTTGCCTTTAAAACAAAGCAATATTTTCCCAGGGTATAGTTCTCTAATGTAAGTCATTTGAGTTAATCCTCAAAAATAAACAATTGCTTAATTACCTCAACGCACAAGATCCACACTACAATTTTAAAACATCAAAATTGGAAAAGTAATTAGTCTCTTGGGTATAATTAATCTGTCTACCAAGAATTGAGCCAAATTGTAGTTTAGTCTTTTTACAACTCAGAAGCCAATTTTAATTACACTGAAACATTATACTTCTAGCTCTAAAAGTAAGTTAAATCTCCATATTTACCATGGACTTGGGAAATCACAGGAAACAAATGGAAAGGAAGGCTATACTCAGAATTAGACATTCACTACAAAATTTCAGAATTGTTTATGCTTTAACAATCTAGATATGGCTTAGGTATCATAGAGTGTTTGACAGCCAATCCAAAAAGCAGATATAATTTTTTTCTACTGCACTTTTATTTAAAAATACCAGGCACAGAGTTACTGAATACTGACATAGAACAAAAGACATAAAATTAAGAATTTTCACAATAAGCTTTAGAAAAAAGAGAATGTTAATAGCAGCAGAAATGGATCATTTCACCAAATAGCTAGCTGTTCATCAAATGATTCTTTCACCAAATGGTCAATTCAACAAAAGATTTATTCCCTTTAGTAAAGCAGTGTTTCTTTTAAGAATTTATAAAGTTTATATCAATTTATATTTTAATAGCTTCCATAGGTTTCTGAAATTTTTTCATTTGTCTTCATAGTAGCAGTTTAAGAAATGTTCCATTCGTCAAAATCCAAGGGCTATAGGTAAGTTTAAAATTCCTGTCAATATATTTGGTATTTATAAAAAAATTTTTTTTTACCTTTAGGCTAAATTTATGCATCACGTTGTAGAAGTTTCAATGTTTGGTAATCTAGTTTGAATCATTCACAGTATAATTTCCTGTTTTAGAGCCGGGTATCATGATCAGGATATTTTCTACAATTTTTCAAATAATATATTAATCTTAGTCTTTTTATGTATACCATTTAGAAGTGAAAATTTATTGCACTTAGTTTATTTCTTATTATGAACTATGTCTTGAATTTTTAAAGGACTCCCAAACAATGCTTTCCTTCACCATTTTGCATGTGTAGCTAATGTCTATAAAATTGGAGGTTCAACTTATATTGTCAATTTAGTCTCTATAGTAATCCTTTCTAGGAAAATCACAAGGAATAAACATAGTAAAATTGGCAGGATATGTACAGAAAGACAAACATTTACTGAGGCATGTAGAAAAGATGTAAACAAGGTCATATTCCTTTCCTGCCTGGGAGGATAAAATACAAAAATGCCATTGTTTATCCCTGTGTTAATTAGGGCACTTAATGTAAAAAGTAACATCAGATCAAATCAAATTGGCATTACGGACCAGGGAATTTATTGGCTCATGTAACTAGAAGTCCAGAAGAAAACTGAAATTCAAAATTGGCTTAACTTATTGACTATGTCCAAAGTCTTACTTTATTTTTCCATCTTAGTATATGTCGTGCTCTGTGTGTTGTTAACTTTATTCTGAAGTTTTTGTGTTGTTTTGTTGTGTTTTCCTGATTTCAAGTTAGTTACCAAAAGCTCCCTGGGCTACGGAATTCCCTGTCCCTGTTGGGGGGGTGGTGGAGGGGAAAGTATGTATTTCACAACCTTCAAATAAAAATACTGAAATACATTCTAATGAGTCAAATTTCAGTTATATATTCAACTCAACTAATCACTATGGTGAGAAAAATGCCAATTGCTGATTAACTTAAGCCAATAAACAACTACCTTTGGAAACTGAACCAAACCTCATGGCTATTATCCAAAGATAATAAAAGAAGTGATACTGGGAATAGAAACAAAATATCCTCCACACTTTCCAAATCACTTATAACTCCATGTATATTCATTGAAAAAATGCAGTGGGATTCAGGGAACTTGACAAACTTACTCTCACGTTCATGTAGAAAAATATCCCTACTCTACCAATGGAGCCAGCCAGGTACCCCTGTGATGAGCACTGGGTGCTATATGCAACTGATGAATTATTGAACACTACATCTGAAAAAATGATGTACTATATGTTGGCTAATTGAATTTAAATAAAGAAAAAAAAAGAAAAATATCCCTAAATTCAAATGCTGATAAAGTCCAAGTAGTTAACCTAAATAACAAAGTCAAGCCAAAAGAAAGGGCATTTACAATATGCAAAGGTAGAGTAAACCGATAATTGATTTTCCTACTCACAACACTTATCAGAGTTAAAAGGGGCACCATTACTTATTATTCCAGGTGAGAGTTATAACCTAAACTATCCCAGACAAACCATGCTCCACCTCACCTGTGGTTGGTATTTGTTTTCCAAGCTGGTAAGTTTAAGGTCCTTAATATACATATAAGTTGGAGAAGTTGAATAAATAGTGTTACATGCAAGTCTCAAGTTCAAGAAGGGTACTAACCTAGATGTATGAACTTGAGAGTCATCTATGTTCTTATGTGATTAATGCAATGAGGTGAAATGTATGTACTTAGGAATATATAAAGAGAGGAGAGGAAATCAAAGGTCTCATTACTGGGGCACCCAGCACTGGAGGTTAGAAAAATAAAGAAGCAGCAGCAGAAGAGAATGATATGAATTTGCCTGCAAAACAATGAGACTTGTGCCTTTCTAGGAAAGAAGAAAGAAAGAAGAAGGAAGAAAGAAGGAAAGAAAGGGAGAAGAAAGAAAGGTATGCAGGTCTAGACATTATATATGTCAAGAGAAAGATATAAAATTATGGAGATTATAAATGGGGAAGCAGAGCTGTCATGTTCACCAAGTATGTTACTTTCTATATAGAAAACCCAAAGGAACCTAAAATCTTTATAATTTATGAGAGAATTTAGCAATTTTGGCAAAGATACAATCAATACACAAAGCTAGAAAGCAACAACAAAGTTAGAAAGCATATTTTTAAAATGATTCCATTTTCCATAGCAACTCTTTTTCCCTTTCAATCTCAATTCAACAGAATCTCTCAACTCAATCTCTTTCTTTTCATATGGATGTTTATGTTATGTTTCTGTGTGTGGTATGTGTGCAGGTATCAGAGATATATCTTTAACACAAGGTGATCGTGACCATCATGGAACAAATTATAAAACTATTGAAATATATTAAATACATAGAAATGTATATCATGTTGATGCATAAGAAATTTTAATATTTTAAAGATACCCTAAAATTTGCAATACTAGCTTTGCGGAAAGTATTAAATATAGTGTTGGAATAGATATAGATCACAGAAATGTAAATTTGGAATTTTAATATATGATGGAAGTGGCATTTCAGGTCCGGAAAGGATGAAGTATTTAATAAATTATAATGTGATAGGGCGCCTGGGTGGCTCAGATGGTTGAGCGTCTGCCTTCGGCTCAGTTCATGATCCCAGGGTCCTGGGATTGAGTCCCACATCGGGCTCTCTGCTCCTTGGGAGCCTGCTTCTCCCTCTGCCTCTCTCTCTCTCTGTCTCTCATGAATAAATAAATAAAAATCTTTAAAAAAAAAAAGAATCTTTCTTAAAAAAAAAAATTATACTGTGATAATTATCAATGGTGGAATAGGGAATAGGTCCATGTAGCAAACAATACCAAACATCAGTTCCACATGCATTAGCACAAATATGTAAGAAGATTTTAGAGCTCTTACTATATTTTCTCACAGTAGTTTAAAATATATTAAATGAAATCCAAAAAAGCACATAAAATATTGCTAAATTTATACACATTGATATCCAGACTACTATTCTTCAGAAACATAAGAAAAATAAGACAGATTACAAACTAGGAAAAGATATACCACAGGGAGGCGGAGCAAGATGGCGGAGGAGTAGGAGACCTGGATTTCATCTCCTCTCAGGAATTCAGCTGGATAGGGATCAAACCATTCCGAACACCTACTAACTCAACAGGAGATCGAAGAAAAGAAGAGCAGCAACTCTCTGAACAGAAAAGCAACCACTTTCTGGAAGGTAGGACATGCAGAGAAGTGAATCTGAGGCGATATTCGGGAGGATAGATGGCGGGGGAGGGGCCTCCGTCGGCCGCTTCTGGCAAGTGATAGAGCCACGGAGCACAAAATCGGAACTATTAGAAGTCTGCTCTGCTGAGGGACGTCACTCCGGTGGCTAAGCGGGGCATAGAACCCTCGTGGGACAGTGTGGTCTCAGGACCCCCAGGGTCACAGAATGATCGGGGGTGGCTGAGTGCGGCAGAGCTCCCAGGTAACGGAGCAGGGAATCCGGCTGCAGAGACGGAGCCCAGGCACGGGCTCTCAGCTCGGGGTTGCCATAAACTGTGATCCGTGGCACAGTTGGGCCCCTGCTCCTCCAGCAGGGACCCAACAAGCGGCAGATCTGGGGAGACTCCCCTTCTTCCACCAGGAGGAGAGGTGCGGGAGCACACCGCAGGGATCTGCTGGGTTTGGAGACTCCACACGGGGTCGGGTGCCAGAGATAGAAACGCGCGGTCACAGGCCGGGCGAGCATGGAGTGCGGCCGGAGACCAGGCAGACGGGAGTGATTGACTGCTTTTCTCTAGGGGCTCACTGAGGAGCTGGGCCCCCGAGTTCTTGGCTCCTCCGAGGTGGAGATTGGGAAGCCGCATTTTCACTCTCCGCCTCCAAAGCTGTACAGAAAGCTTGCAGGGAACAAAAGCTCTGGAGAGCAAACCCGAGCAGATTACTTAGCCGGGAAGGGGGCAATGGCGGGGCAATTCCGCCTCCGGCAAAGACTTTTGGAAACCACGGCAACAGGCCCCTCCCCCAGAAGATCAGCGAGAACAGCCAGCCAAGACCAAGTTTACCGATCAATGGGAACGGCGGAACTCCAGTGCTAGGAGAATAATGCACATAGAATTCATGGCTTTTTTACCATGATTCTTTAGTCTTTCAAAGTTAATTTTTTTTTAACTGTCTTTTTTTTTTTTGAATTTTTCTTTTTCCCTTTTTCAAACAACATCTTATCAATCCCTTCTTAAAAAAAAATTTTTTTTATTTTTCATTTTTATTTTTCATTCTTAGAGTCATATTCTATCCCTTCATAGTAGTTACCTGTATTTTGGGCATATATATATAAGTTGTTCTCTCTTTAAAATTTTGAGATAGTTTCTTCTAACAGATCAAAATATACCCTAAATCTCTAGTGTATGTTTTTTTTCTACTCCCCTACCTGATCACATTCTCTCCCTTTTTTTTCTTTTTTCTTTTTTTTAAATCCTCTTCATTCTTTTTTCAAACAACTTCTTATCAATTCCTTTTATAAAATTTTTTATAATTTCCATCTTTACAGTCATATTCCATCCCTTCATCATATCAACCCTTATGTTTGTACATACGTAAGTTTTTCTTTCTTTAAAATTTTGGGAGGCACTTTCTTCTAACAGACCAAAATACACCCAAAATCTAGTGTGTGGCACTGATCTATATACCAGCCTGATCATATTTGATCACATTCTGTTTTTTTCTTATTTTGTTCTGTTTTTGTTTGTTTTTTATCTTTTTCTTTTTCTTTTTTTTGTTTTTCTTTTTTCTCTCTTTCATTTTCTTTTTCCACTGCTTCAGGTCTTTTCTGATTTGTTTAGAGTATATTTTCTGGGAACGTTGTTACCCTGTTAGCATTTTGTTCTCTCATTAATCTATTCTCCTCTGCACAAAATGACAAGATGGAAAAAATCACCTCAACAAAAAGAACAAGAGGTAGTACCGACTGCCAGGGACCTACTCAATACGGACATTAGTACGATGTTGGATCTAGAGTTCAGAATCATCACTTTAAAGATACTAGCTGGGCTTGAAAAAAGCATGGAAATTATTAGAGAAATCCTTACTGGAGAAGTAAAAGAACTAAAATCCAACCAAGTAGAAATCAAAAAGGCTATTAATGAGGTGCAATCAAATATGGGGGCAATAACTGCTAGGATAAATGAGGCAGAAGAGAGAATCAGTGATATAGAAGACCAAATAATGGAAAATAAAGAAGCTGAGAAAAAGAGAGATAAACAACTACTGGATCACGAGGGCAGAATTCGAGAGATAAGCGATACCATAAGATGAAACAACATTAGAATAATTGGGATCCCAGAAGAAGAAGAAAGAGAGAGAGGGGCAGAAGGTATAATGGAGCAAATTATAGCAGAGAATTTCCCTGATTTGGGGAAGGAAACAGGCATCAAAATCCAGGAAGCACAGAGAACCCCTCTCAAAATCAATAAAAATAGGTCAACACCCCGACATCTAATAGTAAAACTTACGAGTCTCATAGACAAAGAGAAAATCCTGAAAGCAGCTCGGGAGAAGAGATATGTAACCTACAAGGGTAGAAACATTAGATTGGCAACAGACCTATCCACAGAGACCTGGCAGGCCAGAAAGGACTGGCAGGATATATTCAGAGCACTAAATGAGAAAAATAGGCAGCCAAGAATACTCTATCCAGCTAGGCTGTCATTGAAAATTGAAGGAGAGCTAAAAAGCTTCCAGGACAAACAAAAACTAAAGGAATTTGCAAACACAAAACCAGCCCTACAGGAAATCTTGAAAGGGGTCCTCTAAGCAAAGAGAGAGCCTAAAATCAACATAGACCAGAAAGGAACACAGACAATATACGGTAACAGTCACCTTACAGGCAATACAATGGCACTAAATTCATATCTTTCAGTAGTTACCCTGAATGTAAATGGGCTAAATGCCCCAATCAAAGGACACAGGCTATCAGATTGGATTAAAAAACAAGACCCATCGATATGCTGTCTGCAAGAGACTCATTTTAGAACCAAAGACACCCCCAGATTGAAAGTGAGGGGGTGAAAAACCATTTACCATGCTAATGGACACCAAAAGAAAGCTGGGGTGGCAATCCTTATATCAGACAAATTAGATTTTAAACCAAAGACTGTAATAAGAGATGAGGAAGGACACTATATCATACTTAAAGGGTCTATCCAACAAGAAGATCTAACAATTGTAAATATCTATGGCCCTAACATGGGAGCAGCCAATTATATAAGGCAATTAATAACAAAAGCAAAGATACACATCGACAACAATACAATAATAGTGGGGGACTTTAACACCCCCCTCACTGAAATGGACAGATCGTCTAAGCAAAAGATCAACAAGGAAATAAAGACCTTAATTGACACACTGGACAAAATGGACTTCATAGACATATTCAGAACATTCCATCCCAAAGCAACGGAATACACATTCTTCTCTAGAGCCCATGGAACATTCTCCAGAATCGATCATATCCTAGGTCATAAATCAGGTCTCAACCGGTACCAAAAGATTGGGATCATTCCCTGCCTATTTTCAGACCACAATGCTTTGAAACTAGAACTCAATCACAAGAGGAAAGTCGGAAAGAACTCAAATACATGGAGGCTAAAGAGCTTCCTACTAAAGAATGAATGGGTCAACCAGGAAATTAAAGAAGAATTAAAAAAATACATGGAAACCAATGAAAATGAAAACACAACTATTCAAAATCTTTGGGATGCAGCAAAGGCAGCCCTAAGAGGCAAGATTATAGCAATACAAGCCTTTCTCAAGAAACAAGAAAGGTCTCAAGTACACAACCTAACCCTACACCTAAAGGAGCTGGAGAAAGAATAGCAAATAAAGCCTAAACCCAGCAGGAGAAGAGAAATAATAAAGATCAGAGCAGAAATCAATGAAATAGAAACTAAAAGAACAGTAGAACAGATCAACGAAACTAGGAGCTGGTTCTTTGAAAGAATTAACAAGATTGATAAACCCCTGGCCAGACTTATCAGAAAGAGAAGAGAAATGACCCAAATCAACAAAATCATGAATGAAAGAGGAGAGATCACAACCAACACCAAAGAAAAACAAACAATTATAAGAACATATTATGAGCAACTCTATGCCAGCAAATTAGATAACCTGGAAGAAATGGATGCATTCCTAGAGATGTATCAACTACCAAAACTGAACCAGGAAGAAATAGAAAACCTGAACAGACCTATAACCACTAAGGAAATTGAAGCAGTCATCAAAAATCTCCCAACAAACAAAAGCCCAGGGCCAGATGGCTTCCCAGGGGAATTCTACCAAACATTTCAAGAAGAATTAATACCTATTCTTCTGAAACTGTTCCAAAAAATAGAAATGGAAGGAAAACTTCCAAACTCATTTTATGAGGCCAGCATTACCTTGATCCCAAAACCAGACAAAGACCCCATCAAAAAGGAGAATTACAGACCAATATCCCTGATAAACATGGATGCAAAAATTCTCACCAAAATACTAGCCAATAGGATCCACAGTACATTAAAAGGATTATTCACCACGACCAAGTGGGATTTATCCCTGGGCTGCAAGGTTGGTTCAACATCCACAAATCAATCAACGTGATACAATACATTAAAAAAAGAAAGAACAAGAATCATATGATCCTCTCAATAGATGCAGAAAAAGCATTTGACAAAGTACAGCATCCTTTCTTGATCAAAACTCTTCAGAGTATAGGCATAGAGGGTACATACCTCAATATCATAAAAGCCATCTATGAAAAACCTACAGCAAGTATCCTTCTCAATGGGGAAAAACTGAGAGCTTTCCCCCTAAGGTCAGGAACACGGCAGGGATGTCCACTATCACCACTGCTATTCAATATAGTATTAGAGGTCCTAGCCACAGCAATCAGACAACAAAAAGAAATAAAAGGCATCCGAATCAGCAAAGAAAAGTCAAACTCTCACTCTTTGCAGATGATATGATACTTTCAGTGGAAAACCCAAAAGATTCCACCCCAAAACTGCTAGAACTCATACAGGAATTCAGTAAAGTGGCAGGATATAAAATCAATGCACAGAAGTCAGTGGCATTCCTATACACCAACAACAAGACAGAAGAAAGAGAAATTAAGGAGTCGATCCCATTTACAATTGCACCCATAAGATACCTAGGCATAAATCTAACCAAAGAGGCAAAGGATCTGTATTCAGAAAACTATAAAATACTCATGAAAGAAATTGAGGAAGACAAAAAGAAATGGAAAACGTTCCATGCTCATGGATTGGAAGAACAAATATTATGAAGATGTCAATGCTACCTAGAGCAATCTACACATTCAGTGCAATCCCCATCAAAATACCATCCACTTTTTTCAAAGAAATGGAACAAATAATCCTAAAATTTGTATGGAACCAGAAAAGACCCCGCATAGCCAGAGGAATGTTGAAAAAGAAAAGCAAAGCTGGCGGCATCACAATTCTGGACTTCCAGCTCTATTACAAAGCTGTCATCATCAAGACAGTATGGTACTGGCACAAAAACAGACACATAGATCAATGGAACAGAATAGAGAGCCCAGAAATGGACCCTCAACTCTATGGTCAACTAATCTTTGAAAGCAGGAAAGAATGTCCAATGGAAAAAAGACAGTCTCTTCCACAAATGGTGTTGGGAAAATTGGACAGCCACATGCAGAAGAATGAAACTGGACCATTTCCTTACACCACACACAAAAATAGACTCCAAATGGTTGAAAGACCTAAATGTGAGACAGGAGTCCATCAAAATCCTAAAGGAGAACACAGGCAGCAACCTCTTTGACCTCAGCCGCAGCAACTTCTTCCTAGAAACATCGCCAAAGGCAAGGGAAGGAAGGGCAAAAATGAACTGTTGGGACTTCATCAAGATAAAAATCTTTTGCAAAGCAAAGGAAACAGTCAACAAAACCAAAAGACAACCGACAGAATGGGAGAAGATATTTGCAAATGACATACCAGATAAAGGGCTAGTATCCAAAATCTATAAAGAACTTATCAAACTCAACACCCAAAGAACAAAGAATCTAATCAAGAAGTGGGCAGAAGACGTGAAAAGACATTTTTCCAAAGAAGACATCCAAATGGCCAACAGACACATGAAAAAGTGCTCAATATCGCTCGGCATCAGAGAAATCCAAATCAAAACCTCAATGAGATACCACCTCGTACCAGTCAGAATGGCTAAAATTAACAAGCCAGGAAATGACAGATGTTGGCGGGGATGCGGAGAAAGGGGAACCCTCCTACACTGTTGGTGGGAATGCAAGCTGGTGCAGCCACTCTGGAAAATAGTATGGAGGTTCCTCAAAAAGTTGAAAATTGAGCTACCATATGATCCAGCAATTGCACTACTGGGTATTTACCCCGAAGATACAAAAGTAGGGATCCGAAAGGGTACGTGCACCCCGATGTTTAGAGCAGCAATGTCCACAATAGCCAAACTATGGAAAGAGCCAAGATGTCCATCGACAGATGAATGGATAAAGAAGATGTGGTATATATATACAATGGAATATTATGCAGCCATCAAAAGGAATGAGATCTTGCCATTTGCAACGACGTGGATGGAACTGGAGGGTATTATGTTGAGTGAAATAAGTCAAACAGAGAAAGACATGTATCATATGACCTCACTGATATGAGGAATTCTTAATCTCAGGAAACAAACTGAGGGTTGCTGGAGTGGGGGGTGGGGTGGGAGGGATGGGGTGACTGGTTGATAGACACTGGAGAGGGTATGTGCTCTGGTAAGCGCTGTGAATTGTGCAAGACTGTTGAATCTCAGATCTGTACCTCTGAAACAATAATGCAATATATGTTAAGAAAAAAAAAAAGAAGAAGATAGCAGGAGGGGAAGAATGAAGGGGGGGAAATCAGAGGGGTAGATGAACCATGAGAGATGATGGACTCTGAAAACAAACTGAGGGTTCTAGAGGGGAGGGTGGTGGGAGGATGGGTTAGCCTGGTGATGGGTATTGAGGAGGGCACGTTCTGCATGGAGCACTGGGTGTTATGCACAAACAATGAATCATGGAACACTACATCTAAAACTAATGATGTAATGTATGGGGATTAACATAACAATAAAAAAATTAAAAAAAAAGATATACCAAGGGCATATAAGCAATAAAGCGTTAGTACACCAAGTGTATAAAGAAAAAAGACAAAAAAACATTATGGGGTAAAATACACTGGTTATTCATAAATAAGGACAGGCTAGTGACCAATAAATACATGAAAAAATATCAAACTTCAGTAATAATACCTGAATAATAATAATACCTGTCCATTTCATTTCCATTAATATGGCAGAAATTAAAGAAACCATCAGTATCAGGTGTTATGATGGTGTGGCGCAAAGAGAGCCACCATCTAGTTCTTTGAGGGATATTTTTTTTTAAAGATTTTATTTATTTATTTGAGAGAGAGAGAATGAGAGACAGAGAGCACGAGAGGGAAGAGGGCAGAGGGAGAAGCAGACCCCCTGCTGAGCAGGGAGCCCGATGTGGGACTTGATCCTGGGACTCCAGGATCATGACCTGAGCCAAAGGCAGTCGCTTAACCAACTGAGCCACCCAGGCGCCCTCTTCGAGGGATATTAATTATGTAAAACCATCTGGAGAATAATGGGGCCCCATATTGTATAGTTAAAGCATGTTTACCCTCCACTCAATAATTTTACTCTTAGGTATAAATGTAGAGAAACTAATGCACAGATACAGAAGGAAACGTACAGAAGAGTATTATTAGAAGTTCTGGTTATAAAGAACATGGGAGTAGCTAAATGTCCATCAACACAGACATATATCATACGATATTCATGCAATGGAATCCTTTGTAGCAGATAAACTAAAGCTATATTTATCAACATACATAAATCTCACAAATGTAAAGTTGAATTCTTAGAAAAGCAAGTCGCAGAATAAACACATAAATCATAATGTCATGTTATATAACATACATTTTAAAGCATGAGATAATAAACAAATTCAGAGTTTCTACTTTTGCAATTGGGAAGAACTTTATGAGACACTACAACTCTGCTGGCAATGCTTTAGAGCTCATGCATGAAATAGGTACAGAGAGTTTTACTATTATTCATACCTTTGACTATATTGACATTTTGTAGTAAATTTTAAAAGAGATTTTAATCTAGATTAAAAAGCAAAATCTGATTCCAATTTCTGGTTCTATATGCGAGGAGCTTATAAATCACCACTCTATCCTATCATCAAGTAATAAGCTAAACAGACTGAAAAATCAACAACTTTTCTTGGATCCATAAGAACGAGAAGAACTCAGCGCAAACCAAGGCCCCCAACATTGGAGAGACAGGAGAATACAAAGGGTCATGGTTTACCAAACAGAGGCTCAGCTCACAAACAGAAACCACTACAGAAACCAGAGCCAGGGTAGGAAAACCTGAACTGTAATTGATAAATTGTTGGAGGCTCAATGTGGACAACTCTTGAGTGTTAAAAACTCCTCTAGGGGGACCCAGTCACAGGGAGACCCTAAAAATATTAACAGACTTACCTCCAGGATCTCAACCAGATTCCCACAGTAAATATCAGAGAAAAATCCACTCCTGCTTCTGGCAGGGGGAGGGAAAAAGGAGCCATTTGGAAATATACAAGAGTACTCTGGTCTCAACAAGGTCTGCCCTCAGGAAAAACTAGTTAACAGCCGCCTAAGCTGCTGGTGGATGGGAAATATTCAACAATAGCTTTTGAAGTTTATAGTACAGAGGCATAAGGTCACTAAAAGACTGAGACCTAGTCATAAGACTATAAAATGCTTCCCCTGCCCCAACACCTTACTACCATATTAATAAAGACCTGTTTAAAGCAGTTCCTTTTATACAAAACATCTTATCCAGCTATCAAGAAAAAATTATAAGTCAAATCAAAGGGCAACCCCCCCCCCCCCACGCACACACACACAATTTGAAGAACTGGACATGGCAAGGATATTGGAACTATCATACTGGGAATTTAAAATAACTATGATTAATATGCTAAGGGCTTTAATGGATAAAGTAGACAGCATGCAAGAACAGACAGGAAATGTAAACAGAAAGTTGGAAATCCTAATAATAACCAAAAAGAAATGCTAGAGATCAAAAACACTAAAAGAAATAAAGAATGCCTTTGATGGGCTTATTATAA
Organism: Neomonachus schauinslandi; assembly: GCF_002201575.2. Taxonomy (NCBI): domain Eukaryota; kingdom Metazoa; phylum Chordata; class Mammalia; order Carnivora; family Phocidae; genus Neomonachus; species Neomonachus schauinslandi. The sequence continues at coordinate 23,604,269 of NC_058410.1, read as the reverse complement.
ACTGGACACAACTGGAGAAAGAATCTCTGAGCCAGAGAATATATCAATAGAATCCTCAAAAAATGAAAAGCAAAGATAAAGAAGACTCAAAAAACAGAACAGCATATCCAAGGACTGTGGGGCAAATGAGAAAGTGTGGCATACACAAAATGAGAATACTAGAAAAGGAAAAGAAAGGAAGAGAAGAAATATTTGAAAAAATAATGACAGAGAACAACTCCCCCCACCCCCCGCAATTAATGTAAGACACCAAACCACTGATCCTGAAAGCCAGAGGAAAAAAACACCTTACCTTAGTATAAAAAATAAGAGTTACTTCCAACTTCTCCTCAGAAACCATCCAAGCAAGAAAAGTAGAGTGAAATATTTAAAGTGCTGAGAGAAAAACCCGTAAGCCTAGAATTCGGTAGCTTGAAAAATTATCTTTCAAAAGTAAGAGAGAAATAAAGTCTTTCACATATTAACAAAATTTAAGGATTATTTTTGCTAGTAGACCTTCCATAAAATGAAAAGGGGAAAGATGGTGGAGGAGTAGGGGACCCTACTCCAACTGGTCCCCGGAATTGAGCTGGATATCTACCAGACCACTCTGAGCACCCACGAAATCACCCTGAGATGTAAGAAGATCTGGATCTCTACAAACAGAATATCGCAGGTGGTTGGTTTCGAGGTACGAAGTGGGGAGCCGTGATTCTGCAGGCACATATAGGAGGATAAATGGCAGCGGGAGGGAGCCTGGCCATGGGGATCCTACACCGCCAGTGAGTGACAGCCTCCCACACTGGGGACGGGGCACAGACTCGCAGACCGGTAGCGGCAGGGAAAGGACTTTAGGGCAGCCCCCCAGATGGAAACTGGAGCGGCTGGGCCACGTGTGTGAACTAGGGCAGCTGGTGGTTTTAGAAGCACAAAGGACAGAGACGGGCCCCCACCTGGAGGAGAGTACTAGGAGCCCTGCTGAGAGGCGCACAACCCAGGATGCTGCAGTTTGTAGCAACACAGACAGAAATGGAGATAGTGTGGCCTGGAGAGCTCACTGAAGAACAAACTGCAATCTCTCTGCTCTGAGGCAGAGGGTTGGAAATGGTCTCTTCTGCTCTGACTCTCGGAAGAGACGCGGAAAGCCGCCAGGGAAAGCCGCCCCAGAGAACAAAAGCCACAAAAAACCAGTTTTCACTGAGCCTATCCCCACCACAGGGAGCAGGGCAACTCTGCCCAAACAGGGTTGCCTGAGTAACAGCGCAGCAGGCCCCTCCCCCAGAAGACAGGCTGGGAGAATAAGAGGCCAGCAACCCTTAGGTCCCTAGAAAACAGGTGCATCTTGCTTGGATTGTGGTCAATAATTTGGACTCTATACATTCCCTCAACTACCCCTCAACAGAATGACTAGGAGGAGGAACGCCCAAAATAGGAAAGACTCAGGGATTATGACTTATGCCACAGATTTACAAATGGATTCAGATATAACCAAGATGTCGGAGATGTAGTTAGGCTAGCAATTGTGAAGACAATAGCTAGAATGGAGAAATCAATTAATGGCAACATAGAGTCTCTAAGGGCAGAAATGAAAGCTGAATTGGCAGAACTTAAAAATGCTATCAGTGAGATCCAATCTAATCTAGATAATCTAACAGCTAGGGTAAGTGAGCCAGAAGAACGAATTAGTGACTCAAAGACCAATTAATAGACAAAAAGGGAAAAGAGGAAGCCAGGGAAAAACAACTCAGAATCCATGAAAATAGAATCAGGGAAATAAGTAACAACATGAAACATTCCAATGTCAGAATTATTGGAATCCCTAAGGGGGTGGAGAGAGAGAGAGGACTAGAAGATATATTTGAACAAATCGTAGCTGAGAACTTCCCTAACCTGGGGAATGAAACAAACATTTATGTCTTAGAGTCAGAGAGGACACCTCCTATGATCAAGGAAAACAGGCCAACACCCCAGCATGTAATAGTAAACCCTGCAAATCTTAGAACCAAGGAAACCATCTTAAGGGCAGTTAGGGGGAAGAGATTCTTTATGTACATAAGGAAGAATATCAGAATAACATCAGACCTATCCACAGAGACCTGGCAAGCCAGAAAGGCCTGGCAAGATATATTCAGGGTACTAAATGAGAAGAACATGCAGCCAAGAATACTTTATCCTGCAAGGGCTGTCATTTAGAATGGATGGAAAGATGCAGAGCTTCTAGGACCAGCAGAAACTGAAAGAATATTTGACCACTGGGCACCTGGGTGGCTCAGTTGGTTAAGCGACTGCCTTCAGCTCAGGTCATGATCCTGGAGTCCCTGGATCGAGTCCTGCATTGGGCTCCCTGCTCGGCAGGGAGCCTGCTTCTCCCTCTGACCCTCCCCCCTCTCATGTGCTCTCTCTCTCTCATTCTCTGTCTCAAATAAATAAATAAAATCTTTAAAAATAAATAAATAAATAAATAAATAAAAAAGAATATTTGACCACTAAGCCAGCCTTGCAAGAAATATTAAGTGGGGTTCTATAAAAGGAGAAAGACCCCAAGAGTGGTATAGAACAGAAATTTACAGGGACAATCTATAAAAACAAGGTCTTCACAGGCAACATGCTGACAATAAATTCTTATCTTTCAATAATCACTCTCAATGTGAACGGCCTAAATGCTCCCATAAAATGGCACAGGGTTGCAGATTGGATAAAAAGACAGGACCCATCCATATACTGTCTATAAGAGACTCATTTTGAACCTAAAGATACATCCAGACTGAAAGTGAAGGGACGGAGATCCATCTTCCATGCCAACGGACCTCAAAAGAAAGCTGGGGTAGCAATTCTTATATCAGACAAATTAGATTTTAAACTAAAGACTGTAGTAAGAGACACAGAAGGACACTATATCATTCTTAAAGGGTCTATCCAACAAGAAGATCTAACAATTGTAAATATGTACACCCCCAACATGGGAGCAGCCATCTACATAAGCCAACTGTTAGCCAAAATAAAAAGTCATATTGATAACAATACATTAATTGTAGGAGACCTCAATACTCCACTCTCAGCAATAGACAGATCATTTAAGCAGAAAATCAACAAAGAAACAAGAGCTTTGAATGACACATAGGACCAGATGGACCTCATAGATATATACAGAACATTCCACCCTAAAACAACAGAAGACTCATTCTTTTCAAGAGCACATGGAACTTTCTCCAGAATAGACCACATACTGGGTCACAAATCAGGTCTCAACCAATACCAAAAGATTGAGATTATTTCCTGCATATTCTCAGACCACAATGCTTTAAAACTGGAACTCAATCACAAGAAAAAATTTGGAAGAAATTCAAACACTTGGAAGCTAAAGACCATTCTGCTCAAGAATGTTTGGGTCAACCAGGAAATCAAAGTAGAACTTAAACAATTCATGGAAATCAATGAGAATGAAAACACATTGGTCCAAAACCTATGGGATACTGCAAAGGCAGTCCTAAGGGGGAAATACATAGCCATCCAAGCCTCACTCAAAAAAATAGAAAAATCCCGAATTCACCAACTAACTCTACACCTTAAAGAACTAGAGAAAAAGCAACAAATGATGCCTAAGCCATGCATTAGAAGAGAAATAATTAAAATTAGAGCAGAGATCAATGAATCAGAAACCAGAAACACAGTAAATCAGATTAATGAAACTAGAAGTTGGTTCTTTGAAAGAATTAATAAGATCAAAAAACCACTGGCCAGACTTATCCAAAAGAAAAGAGAAAGGACCCAAATTAATAAAATTATGAATGAAAGGGGAGAGATCACAATTAACACCAAGGAAATAGAAACAATTATTAGAAATTATTATCAACAACTATATGCCAATAAACTGAGCAATCTGGATGAAATGGAGGCCTTCCTGGAAACCTATAAGCTGCCAAGACTGAAACAGGAAGAAATTGACAACCTAAATAGGCCAATAACCAGTAACGAGATTGAAGCAGTGATCAAAAACCTCCCAAAAAACAAGAGTCCAGGGCCTGATGGATTCCCTGGGGAATTCTACCACACATTCAAAGAAGAAATAATACCTATTCTCCTGAAGCTGTTTCAAAAAATAGAAACAGAAGGAAAACTTCCAAACTCATTCTGTGAGGCCAGCATTACCTTAATCCCCAAACCAGGCAAAGACCTCATCAAAAAGGAGAATTTCAGACTGATATCCCTGATGAATATGGATTCCAAAATCCTCAACAAAATCCGAGCTAATAGGATCCAACAATACATTAAAAGGATCATCCACCATGACCAAGTGGGATTTATCCCCAGGATGCAAGGGTGGTTCAACATTTGCAAATCAATCAATGTGATAGAACACATTAATAAGAGGAGGGAGAAGAACCATATGGTCTTCTCAATTGATGCAGAAAAAGCATTTGACAAAATACAACATCCTTTCCTGATTAAAACTCTCCAGAGTATAGGGATAGAGGGAACATTCCTCAAGTTCATAAAATCCATCTATGAAAAACCCACAGCAAATATCATCCTCAGTGAGGAAAAGCTGAGAGCCTTTCCCTTAAGATCAGGAACATGTCAAGGATGCCCACTCTAGCCACTATTGTTCAACATAGTACTAGAAGTCCTAGCAACAGCAATCAGACAACAAAAAGAAACAAAAAGTATTCAAATTGGCAAAGAAGAAGTCAAACTCTCACTTTTCACAGACGACATGATACTTTAAGTGGAAAACCCAAAATTACTAGAACTCATCCAGCAATTCAGTAATGTGGCAGGATACAAAATCAATGCACAGAAATCAGTTGCTTTCTTATACACTAACAATGCAACTGTAGAAAGAGAAATTAGAGAAACGATTCCATTTACAATAGCACCAAAAACCATAAGATACCTCGGAATAAACCTAACCAAAGAGGTAAAGGATCTATTCTCTAGGAACTACAGAATACTCATGAAAGAAATTGAAGAAGACACAAAAAGATGGAAAATATTCCATGTTCATGGATCGGAAGAATAAATGTTGTTAAAATGTCTATGCTACCCAGAGCAATCTATACCTTCAATGCCATCCCGATCAAAATTCCAATGACATTTTTCAAAGTGCTGGAACAAACAATCCTAAAATTTGTATGGAATCAGAAAAGACCCCGAATCGCCAAGGAAATGTTAAAAAAGAAAAACAAAGCTGGGGGCATCAGGTTGCCCGATTTCAAGCTATATTACAAACCTGTGATCACCAAGACAGCATGGTATTGGCACAAAAACAGACACATAGACCAATGGAACAGAATAGAGAACCCAGATATGGACCCTCAACTCTATGGTCAAATAATCTTTGACAAAGCAGGAAAAAACATGCAATGGAAAAAAGACAGTCTCTTCAATAATTGGTGCTGGGAAATTTGGACAGCCACATGCAGAAGAATGAAACTCGGCCATTCTCTAAAACCATGCACAAAGATAAACCCAAAATGGATGAAAGACCTCAATGTGAGACAGGAATCCATCAAAATCCTAGAGGAGAACATATGTAGTAACCTCTTTGACATCGGCCACAGCAACTTCTTTCAAAATACATCTCCAAAGGCTAGTGAAACAAAAGCAAAAATGAACTTTTGGGACTTCATCAATATAAAAAGCTTCTGCACAGCAAAGGAAACAGTCAACAAAACAAAGAGGCAACCCACAGAATGGGAGAAGATATTTGCAAATGACACTACAGACAAAGGGCTTGTGTCCAAGATCTATAAAGAACTTCTCAAACTCAACACCCAAAAAACAAATAATCAAGTCAAAAATGGGCAGAAGACATGAACAGACACTTCTCCGAAGAAGACATACAAATGGCTAACAGACACATGAAAAAATGTTCATCATCATTAGCCATCAGGGAAATCCAAGTCAAAACCACATTGAGATACCACCTTAAACCAGTTAGAATGGCAAAAATGGACAGGGAAAGAAACAACAAATGTTGGAGAGGTTGTGGAGAAAGGGGAACCCTCTTATACTGTTGGTAGGAATGCAAGTTGGTACAGCTATTTTGGAAAACAGTGTGGAGGTTCCTCAAAAATTTAAAAATAGAGCTACCCTATGACGCAGCAATTGCACTCCTGGGTATTTACCCCAAAGACACAGAGTAGTGAAGAGAAGGGCCATATGCACCCCAATGTTCATAGCAGCAATGTCTGCAATAGCCAAACTGTGGAAAGAGCCAAGATGCCCTTCAACAGATGAATGGATAAAGAAGATGTGGTCCATGTATACAATGGAATATTACTCAGCCATCAGAGAGGGTGAATACCCAACTTTTACATCAACATGGATGGGACTGGAGGAGATTATGCTAAGTGAAATAAATCAGGCAGAGAAAGTCAATTATCATATGGTTTCACTTATTCGTGGAACATAAGGAATAGCATGGAGGACATTAGGAGAAGGAAGGGAAAAATGAAGGGGGTGGAAATCGGAAGAAGAGATGAACCATGAGAGACTATGGACTCTGAGAAAAAAAGTGAGGGTTTTAGAGGGGAGGGGGTGGGGGGATTGGTTAGCCCGGTGATGGGTATTAAGGAGGGCACGTACTGCATGGAGCACTGGGTTGTATGAAAACAATGAATCATGGATCATTGCATTGAAAACTTGTGATGTATGGTGACTAACATAACAAAATAAAATTTAAAAAAATAATAAAAAATAAAAAATAAATGCAAAAGCAACTTACTGAATGAGACATAATATTTGTAAGTCATATATCTGATAAGGAACTAATATCCAAAAACTTTAAAGAAGTCATACAACTTAATGGCAAAAAACAAACAACTTGATAAAAACATGGGCAGAAGATCTGAACAGACATTTTCCTGAAGACATATAGATGGCAAACAGACATGTGAATAGATGTTCCACATTACTAATCATCAGGGAAATGCAAATCAAAACCACAATGAGATGTCACTTCACATCCTTAAAATGGCTATTATCTAAAAGACAAGAAATAACAAGTATTGGCAAGGATGAGGAGAAAAGGGAACACTTGTGTACTGTTAATGGGAACGAAAAACTGTATAGAGCAACCATGGAAGACAGTGTGGAGGTTCCTCCAAAAATTAAAAATAAAACTATCAATATGATCCAGCTATTCTACTTCTGGGTATTTATCTGAAGCACACAAAAATACTAACTCAGAAAAATGCACACCATGTTTATTTCAGCATTATTTATAGTAGCCAAAATATAGAAACAACCTAAGTGTCCACTGATGGGTGAATGGATAAAGGAATTATGAGATATATAATATGCAATGAAATATTATTCAGCCATAAAAAGTGAAATCTTGCCATTTGCATCAACATGGATGGACCTTGAGGGCTTTCTGCTAATTGAAATAAGTTAGAAAAAGGCAAATACTGTAAAATCTCACATAGAATCTTAAAAAAAATAAAACACAAAATATATACAGAGAGCAGATTTGTGGTTGTGAGAGGTGGGAGTGGGGAGTGGGCAAAATGAGTAAATGGAATCAAAAGGCATAAATTTCTGGATGTAAAATAAATAAGTCATGGGAATGTAATATACAGCAGGAAAACTATAGTTAATAATACTGAAAATTGCTAAACAGTAAATCTTAAAGTTTTCATCACAAGAAAAAATTCTGTAACTATATTGGTGATGGATGCTAATTAGACTGGTGCTGATTATTTTGCAATATAAGCAAATACTGAATCATTATGTTGTACCCTTGAAATTAATATCATGTTATATGTCAATTATACCTCAATTAAAAATTTAAAAACAAATTTTTAAAGACATTCCTCATGCAAAACCAAAAAATATAAACCATGAATGTTCATACTATGAAATTCTAGTCAGGAATTAAAGAAAGGAACTAGTGATATGCTCAAGTCCTTGGATGGATCTCAAGGGCATTATGTTGGGTGGGAAAAGCCAGCCATAAAAGGTTATATACTACTTGATTCCATTTATATAACATTCTCAAAATGACAAAATTACAGTGATGGAGCCAGATATTAGGGATTTTGTCTGTTCTGATGGAATAACTCTGTGTTTTGATTTTGGTAGTCGTTATATGGATCTATACATATGAAAAGACTTTTATCATGGTACATGCCAAAAAACAAAACAAAAACAAGTGCAGATGAAAAGTGAAATTTGAATAGGGTCTATAGTTTATAGTATTGTATTGTTAGTTTCCTGGCTTTGATAATGTGCTGTGGTAATGTTAGATGTTATTAATGGGGAGAGCTAAGTGGAGGGTTCTCAGGTAAGCTCTGTACTGTTATTGCAATTTACTACGAGTCTTAAAATATTTCAAAATAAAAAGTTATGGAACATTTTCATACTTTTTTGATTATTGATTTCATCATGCAAAAGAAGCCTAACCAAGTACTCCAGAAACCATTTTTCCCTTCTAAGGAAGCCTGAGCATCTTTTCACAAAAACATATTTAAGCACTACATCAATAAACAGTACTTAGTAGAGTCATGCAGTAGTCTTTAGCAACATAAGGTTTTTCTGAATTGCCACTAACAGAAAGTTATTATCAGTGTGACTTTGCCTCCCAAAGGAACTTAAACTCACTCACACACACACACACACACACACACACACAAACACACTCTTGCAGCAGGAAAAGACTTAAGCCTGCTGAGATTTCAAATACACTGATGTAGTGAAGAGAGAGAACATAGCAGTATGGAGGAAATAGGCAAGATGTAGAAGAAACCTCACTCAAAGACATCGCTGGCTTAAATCTGTTCTCCCATTGTGGCATACTTGTCCTGTTATCAATTTTAGTGATTTTTAATAATAGTAAATCCATACAAATCACTTGCATCTGTATCTTTGAAAGCCCTAATTAAATATATAAACTCCCTCTGTATATTGATTTGCATTCACTGAAACTCTGAACCCCCCTCCATTCATTAACTATTTTGTTGTCTTCAGGAAAATCATGAAGAGAAAAAACTTAATTGGTATTTCACTTTAAGTGAATAGATTGAATAAGACGTCAATTAGTATTTAGATAATAGAAAGTCTAATTAGCTACCAAGCATCCAACAGAAAATCTTCTTTATTTTTCTTTCCGTAACTGAAGCAAGAGTACACAGCAGATCAGCATCTCAGGAGTGTCTGTTCTAATCCCTCTCCTGCTACTAATTTATTGCTAAAAGCACAAACAAGTAACATAATCAGGAGATTAAGGCATTTGGCAAATATACTTGAAGCTGGTCCTGCTTTGGATGAGTTAGATGTGTTTGAGAACACTCTAGAAATCAAGCTTACTTCTACATAGTCTAATATATGTTTATTTCATGAAGAGGAAGAGAAGAAGCAAACACACACAAAAAACACATTCCACTAAACCTGAAAGTGTCTGTGTGTGTGTACTCAACAAGGGCAGAATCAGCCTTAAGGGCAGAAATAGTGAACATTACTATTTATTCAACATTGAACATTCTAAAAGTAACAGTTAAAACATATAGGATAAGATTTCTAGCTAAATATGTGGAACATAGGACTTTTACCCTATTCACCATGCCCCCAATTCTGGTTGAGTTTGACTGATTTGCCTACCATGATGCCCAGTAGATCAATGCTGCTCTTGTGAGTTTCCACATGGCAGTAGAAGCAAAAAATGGATCCAAAGTCCCCATAGATGGGTAACGGTAAATGTGGGAGTATCGTGAAGTATAAGGTTTTCTCAGTATCCACAATAAGATAAAGTACTCCTCTGAGGATTGAGAGCGCCTTCCCGATACCACACATCACTTCATTTTTGGTCCATCTAGAATGGGGAGAGACAGAAAGGAGAAATGCCCTATGAAAATTTAAAGAAATAAAAACTAAGAAGCATTGAGAGCATTAAAATTTCTTCAGCAATGTATTTGCTATGGATCACTTAGTGGCCACGTTTTATATTTCAGAATTGAGTGCTTTCATAATATATTAGTTTCCGCAGGCACAGTTTGCATTTAGGAAGCAGTAAGATTATAAACTCTCAATCCCACCTCAAGTGGTTTAACCACATTGAGCATCAACTGTTTATCAGTTAAACATGAATAATAATGGCCCCTCATAGAATTAGATGTGATTGGTCTGTTTTATGAGGAATAATAATATCCCATCATTAGCAGCCATGATTCTTGAAGAAGGCTACAGCTTTCCAGTTTGCTGACTGATAGAGATTGCATTGATCTTGTGGAGTTCAATACATCAAAAAAAGATATTCCAGTCTGACTTCAACTGGGAGTGTTCACAAGTACTCAATGAATCCCTCATCTACATTCCAGGATTTTCTAATGGCTTTGCAATTCTGCCCTCTCCTCCTACCATGATAAATGGTATTCCCTAAGCAGAAATGAAGAGGTAGGAAGGAAAGTTGGGAGAGTTTTTCTTTGGAGGGCATATGCTATGCTTTGGCACTCATTGATCACTGACTGCAGACTTCCTGTGGTCCTGTACCCTTGGTAAATACCAGGAGGGAACATTATGTATTCCTCCCTTTTCTTCTAAGCAACCCTTTGATCATAATCACAAGTTCCAAAGAAAAATGCTTTCTGACTTTCCGTCTATCAGTTGAATAAATAAGGATCATCACTGAAAAAAAAAAAAGTTTGAAGCAGCAAAAGCAAATGCTGAAAAAAGATAAGAAAAGAATCAAAGGGCCCTTCCTCACTGCCCTCCAAATCCCGCTGCAGCCATTGCCGCAACCACGATGCCGAAACGAAAGAAGCAGAATCAGCAGCAGCCGCCGCCACCGCAGCAGCCCCCGCTGCCAGAGCGGGAAGAGACTGGAGACGAGGAGGATGGGAGTCCTATCGGACCACCCAGTCTTCTGGGCCCTCCCCCCATGGCCAATGGAAAGCCTGGTGACCCCAAGTCAGCTCTTCACAGAGGTCCTCCAGGATCAAGGGGACCAATGATTCCACCACTGCTGAGTCTCCCACCTCCTCCCCGGGGCAGAGGCCCAATTCGGGGAGGCCTAGGCCCCAGGTGTGGCCCATATGGTCGTGGTTGGTGGGGGGCCAATACTGAACCTCCTTTTCCTGGACCAGGCCATGGGGGTCCTTCCAGGGGAGGCTTTCACAAAGAGCAGAGAAATCCTCGAAGGCTCAAAAGTTGGTCTCTTATCAAAAATACCTGCCCGCCCAAGGATGGCCCCCAAGTTGTGGAAGACAAATCCAACCGCCCTGTCTGCCGACACTTTGCCAAAAAGGGCCACTGTCGATATGAGGACCTCTGTGCCTTCTACCACCCAGGCGTCAATGGACCTCCTCTGTGAGACTGTGCCTTCCCATCGAGGCTGGAAGGAGCCCTCTGACCCAGCGGCCATATATTTCCCTGTGGCCCTGTGATGGCTACTGTGAGGCTGTTCCACCCACCACCCTCAGTCAGTGACACCCGCCCCCATCCGCCACCTCCCCAATTTGGGGTCCAGAGCTGTGTTTCATCACTGGTGCCCAGTGTGTGGGCTTTCTTCTGATCCAGCCTCCAGAGACTCGCCTTCAGGACCCCATCTTTGCTCCCTTCAACTGCCTCCTGGATCCTCTTCCCCCTCGCCAACTGACTGCTGAACAGGAAACCTCTTTGGTGCTGTTTCTTGTGCATCTGTCCACCCAGCCCCCGGTACTGCCCTCGATTCCTGAGAGCCCTGGAGCAGTTTCCTACCATTCCCTTCTAGCTGCTTGTTTTAAGTCCTTTTTATGTGACAGCCCCTACCCCCGAAGTTGCCAGTTGCTCTGTGAAACTCACCAGGTTGACCTGGGGTCAAGTATGGATGACGGGTGCAGAGTTACTCCCTGAAAGGCCACTCTCCCTGCTTTTGGATTTTGTAGTTTCTACGTCAGTAGCATGATCCCCACCGCTCTGGTCTGTGATCACTGTGCTTTGTGAAACTGTGCATCCCCTCGTACGTAGCCTTTCTCAGTGTCCGTGGCATCTTTGTGACTTCCCAACACTAGAGTAAGTTTTTCTGCCAAAATGAGTGAGGCTCTTGGTGCCCTCTAGACTTTCCGCACCTCCCAACATGGGAGAATTGTGAAACTTTCCACAAGACTGCCTCCCTGGTCTCCCCATTCTCCTGGTGTCGGTTTTTCTGGGTTTGACACAAGCCCATGAGATGTCCTCTGAAGCCTCTGACGGGCTACCCTATTTCCTCTCCAGCCCACTTTAGTTAGAGTACGTCATTGTGAGGCCACCAGCCCTTTCGTCTGAATTCTGTGAATCTCCACCCGGCCTACCTTTGGGTGGAACCTGGACAGTACTGTCGCCCTCATCTAACCTTCTTCCCTACATCCCTGGCACTGGTTGTTTTCTGTGAAAACGGCAGTGAACAGGTTTGGTTTTGAACTGGCCCTGAGGAAATGGGTCAGGAGTTGTGTGGGCAAGACGGAAGGATGAGAGCCGTTGGAGAACTGAGAATGAATTTTTTTTCTTTTTAACATTTTTTTATATTAGTAATAAATGCAGTGGAAACAAGAAAAAAAAAAAAAAAAAAAGAAAAGAATCAAAGGTGCCAAGGCTTAATTTCCCTCAGTTTCTGTTTGAATATGAGTGAATAGTGAGTATTAGATTCCTAATAATATGTGAAATATATGTGATTGACTTTGTGCCAGAGCCTAAGGATTCAATAAATGACATTTATTTTAGTGTGCATACATATGTGTGTGTGGATAGATAGATAGATGATGATAGATATAGATAGATGATAGATAGATAATAGATAGATAGATAGATAGATATCCGCATCCATCCATACATATATCAATAAAGTTAAACTTAAATCTTCAATGTAACTTTGGGATAAACTCCCAAGGATTGTGAAATTACCAAGTGAAGTTCTTATTATAATATTCAAAGCTCTCCACTTAGTACAACATTTTCCATATTATAATTTAATGACTTCAAATATCACAATCCCTCAGTTTTGCCAGAATCAGCCAACCTAGGATTTCCTCTAACATGTTAAGAAAAATGTGTTTCAGGGGCACCTGGGTGGCTCAGTCAGTTAAGCATCTGTTTTCGGCTCAGGTCATGATCCCAGGGTCCTGGGACCTAGCCCAGCATTGGACTCCCTGCTCAGCAGGGAGCCTTCTTCTCCCTCTCCCTCTGCCCCTTCCCCTGCTTTTGCTTGCTCTCTCTCTCTCTCAAATAAATAAATAAAATTTTTTAAAAAAATAAAAATGTATTTCTAAAATTTCTTTTACATATAAAAGTCTTCTGTCATATGAAAAACTAGTATTTTTTTTCCTACATATGAGATAAAGTTTCAAGAGTTAATTCCTCCTTCGGGCGCCTGGGTGGCTCAGTTGTTTAAGCGACTGCCTTCTGCTCAGGTCATGATCCTGGAGTCTCGGGATGGAGTCCCACATTGGGCTCCCTGATCAGCGGGGGTCTGCTTCTCCCTCTGACCCTCTTCCCTCTCGTGCTCTCTGTCTCTCACTCTCTCTCTCTCAAATAAATAAATAAAATCCTTAAAAAAAAAAAAGAGTTAATTCCTCCTTCTTATTTTTTTGAGTGCTTTTCAGATACTTGGGGATCATATCCTAAATCGCTGCCTTTTGCCCACATAAGGTCTTTCCTTCTCAGTTCTTGTGGCTAAGTAATATCAGTGTTATTATTATCATACATTAAAAAAACACTGTGGCACACCATTTAAATTTCTGTAAGATTTTAACAAATATCTTGGAGGCAAAAGAAGGTTATTAATATTTTTAAAAATTAAATTGCATCTTTATGAAGTATATATGCTTTTATCTACAGAATGAGAAGATTTTCTAAGTTAAATATTGAAAAACATATTCTGAATTAAATTATTAAAACCATGCAAGTCTGTTAAACTTGTATTTACTAAGTTATGAATAATGTTAATCTCTTACATCCAGAAAATATTAACGTTCAACAATTTCTTAAGTGGGATGACCTATAGACAAGGTTTACCTCTTCTGGTGAGTATTTTTTTTTTTTGGTAGCTTAACTCTCACCATGTTGCTATATATAAGAAATACCTATAGACAAGTAAATAAAATCGCATAATTTTTTTCTTCTAAAATTACTTCATCCTTTTTGTTTCACTATCACTCAATACTTTCTTTTGTAAAAAAAAAAAATTCAAAAATCATCAGGTGATATGTTTATTTTAGAAATCTAAAATAAATAAGGAAATGATCTTAATTTGATAATGATTATCTACACAAAACCTACAACAAACACATCAATCTTAAAATATCAAAAATTTTCCTTCTAATATTGGGAGCAAGAAAAGGATGTCCATTATCACCTCTCCTATTTACAATGGCACTAGATACTGATAGGCATGCCAAAGTGTTTCGGGGGAAGTGTACTAATGTCTGCAACTGCTTCAAAATGCATCTAAAAAAGAATAAAATAAAGAATGGATTGATGGATAGAAGGACTGATAGATGTATATAAGGCAAGTATGGTAAACAGTAAATCTAGAATGGTAGGATCTAGGTATGGATATACAGATGTCTGCTATAAAATTCTTTCAACATCACTGTATGTTGGGAAAAGATAGTACCTTAGGTCTCAGGCTAAGGAAATAATGTTTAAAAAAAATTGGATTGAGGTCGCCTGGGTGGCTCGGTTGGTTGGGTGACTGCCTTCGGCTCAGGTCATGATCCTGGAGTCCCAGGATCGAGTCCCGCATTGGGCTCCCTCTGACCCTCCCCCCTCATGGCTCTCTCTCTCTCATTCTCTCTGTCTCAAATAAATAAATAAAATCTTTAAAAAAAAAATTGTATTGAGTGGGAAGAAAATAAAATGCCATTATTTGCAGATGACATGATCAAGTACACAATCTAAAAGAATTTACCAATAAACTAATAGAGTTAGCAAGATTTCTGAATACCAAGACACATACAAAAATCACTTGTACTTTTATATGCTAGCAACAATCAGAAACTGAATTTTTTAAAGTGTACCATTTACGATAGCATTAAAAAAAAGAAACCAGTAAGTATCCTGAGATCAATCTAAAAAAAAAAAAAGTGAGTATAATAAAACACCTAAATAAGTGAATTGTTATTAGATTTATGGGCTGGAATGTTCAATATTATAATTCCTTTAGAATTGATCTAAAGATTCAAAGCAATCTAACCTGCAGTTTAGTAAGTTTGGGGGTATTTTTGGTAAAGGGAAAAGATTTGACAAATTGATTCTAAAATTTATATGGAAATGCAAAAAGCCAAGAGTAGCCCAGAAAATCTGGAAAAGAAATAAAGTTCATTAATTTTAAAAAAATAAAATAAGATTCTTCATCCCCCTCCCTCCGGCCTTATACCCTCAGATCCTACTAACTTTATCCTCCAATAAAAAAGCAATTTTTGCTTTTTTGACTATTAGTAATGTCAAACTGTAAGGCATTTGTCTCACTGTATCCATAGTTGTTTCAGTGTGGACTTGGGATTCAGACAGATGTGAGTTTGAATCTTCTCATTAACTAGCTAAATGAATAGGAGCAAACTATTTGTCTTTTAACTTCATTTTCTTCATCTATAAGATAGAGATATTAATGCTACTAAATCACACCTTCTCTAGAATAGAACGCACTAGTTCAATAAGCCACACTGTATCTTTAGGAAACTGGCCAGTGATATCACTTAACAGAGGCAAAAGTTTTTATAAATTTAAGAATCCATGCTGCCTTGAGTATGCACCAAAGAGACCTCCAACTACAGAGTGTAATGAAGCAAGGTCCCAGATAGTGCTCTGAAATCCATGACTGCATTTGGAACAAGGCCCAAGCTTCCAATGGGCTGAACCTAACCAATGACAGAACCCCACAAGAATGGAAAGGCATACCCACTTCTGGGAGACATGAGACTCCTCTGAGGGCCATCTTTGGCTTGAAGGTTCCATGATAGATTTAGACTATGGACATCTAGGAAGCTTTCACCCAACCTTTCCTGCCTCCACCTCACTCAGGGCCAGACTCTTATTATGTCTGCTATTTCTTCCAGCTCTTCCTGGTGAACTATTTTTTTCCCCTCAAAGAGGCATTTCTCCTGGTACAGTACTTTTGCATTAATCCCATATTTATGCCTTCATCTCAGAAGGCAGACTAGCACCAGTAGTACCAGGAGGAATCCAATCAAGCAGGTTGTAATTTGAGACTGGCCAAACTACTTTTCATAACAGAAGAAGCCATCCTGGTAAAAGGTGGTGATTCCTTACTAATGCTTTTGTTAGTGGTGACCTAGGAAAATGTCCTAGTTGAGGGAAATACTGCAGCTGGTAGAGAAATACAGGCACTTTAAAAATATGGGGAAAGCATGAATGCCTAAAAAGACAACAAAGTTGGCTGGCTAATGCTAAGTTGTCTTTTTGCTTTCATTCCACCTTTAGTTGATCTCTACGTCTTTTATGAAAGACTTTGGAAAGATTCACAAAAATCTATGCTGGTTCCATATTCCTGACACCAGAATTTATTCAACTTGTTTGAATCAGTTCAAAATGATTCTATAATTCAATCAATTGATAGGATTTTTGTAGGATTTGCCTAATTATAAAATGATTATTCTTTCCATTTTATGGAATCATTCTTTCCAAAGTCTCCTCAAAGCAAAAACAATAAAAATACAGATTACCTTTAAAAAATAAGAGAATGATTGTTGATAGCAAGAATGAAGCTAGAAGAGAATAAAATTCTAGCCTCAAGATGATAATACTAATAACAATCAAAAAAGACTTCTGAGCACTAAAAAAATTTAGTCTTCAAAATGAAGGCAAATAGCACAATCATCTAACAAGAGCTAATGAATCTATATAGAAAACTCAAATCAAGAACCAGAGGATACCATTTTTTTCAGAGTATCCATGGTATTTTCATAAGATAGGTTCTATGGACCTGGGGCATAAAAAAAAAAAAATCTAGACAAGTTCAAAAGAACTGAGATCATATAGAGTGTATTCTCTAAATTTAAGGGTGTTAAACTAGAAATCAGTAACAGAAAAACAACAGGAAGATCTCTAAACATATGGAGATTAAACAACACACTACTAAATAATTTATAGGTCAAAGAGAAAGGCTCAAAAGAACTTGTTATAAAAGCCCATGGATCTGGGATGCCTGGGTGGCTCAGTCAGTTGAGCATCTGCCTCTTGATTTCAGCTTGGGTCATGATCTCAGGGTCCTGGGATTGAGCCCCACATTGGCTCCACACTCAGCATGGAGTCTGCTTAAGATTCTCTCTCCTTCTCCCTCTGCCCGTCTCCCCACTTGCACATGCTCTTTCTTTCTTTAAACTAAATAAGTAAATAGGTAAAAATAAAACCATGGATCTGAGTGAAAATAAAAACATAACATATTTAAAAATGTAGGATGAACTAAAGCAGTACTGAGGAGAAAATTAATAGCACTTAATGCTCACATTAGAAACAGAGAAGTCTCAGATAAATAATATAGGCTCCTACTTCAAAGAACCAGAATAGTAAGACCAAAATAAATCCAAAACATAAAGAAAAAAAGGACATAAGAGCAGAAATCAATAAAATTGAAAAACAATAGAAAAAAAACCAATGAAACAGAGTTTATTTTTCAAAAAAAAAACATATAAAATATAACAATATGATCAAAATAATAATTCCTTATAAATTTTGTAACATATATAAATTATATATTAAAAATAAGCTAAGTAAGAGGAGAAGCAAAATGAAAATATACATTTGTAGCTTCCTACACTCCATGTGAAATAGTTTAATATTTGGAGGTAGACTTTGATAAGTTAAATATGGGTATTTTTAAATTCAGAGTAACTACCAAAAACTAAAACAAAGTAGTACAGATAATAAGGAAGAATGGAGATAAAATGGAAAAAAAAATTCAATTAATTCAAAAGATGACAAGAAAAGGGGCGAAGCAAGAGGGCGGAGGAGTAGGAGACCTGGATTTCATCTCCTCTCAGGAATTCAGCTGGATAGGGATCAAACCATTCTGAACACCTACAAACTCAACAAGAGATCGAAGAAAAGAAGAGCAACAACTCTCTCATCAGAAAAGCGGCCACTTTCTGGAAGGTAGGACGTGCGGAGAAGTGAATCCCAGGCGATATTCGGGAGGATAGACGGCGGGGGAGGGGCCTCCGGCGGCCGCTTCTGGCAAGTGATAGAGCCGCGGAGCACAAAATCGGAACATTTAAAACTCTGCTCCGCCGAGGGACGTCACTCTGGTGGCTAAGCGGGGGGGTGGAACCCTCCGGGACAGTGTGGTCTCAGGACCCTCAGGGTCACAGAAAGACCGAGGATGCCTGAGTGTGGCAGAGCTCCCAAGTATCGGAGCAGGGAAGCCGGCTGCAGAGGCGGAGCCCAGGCGCGGGCTCTCAGCTCAGACTTGCCATAAACCGTGATCCGCGGCACAGTCGGGCCCCTGCTCCTCCAGCAGGGACCCAACAAGCAGCAGATCCGGGGAGACTCACCTTCCTCCCCCGGGAGGAGCTGCGCGGGAGTGCACCGCAGGGATCTGCTGGGTTTGGAGACTCCACCCGGGGTCAGGTGCCAGAGATAGAAACGCACGGTCACAGGCCGGGTGAGCACGGAGTGCAGCCGGAGACCGGGGAGACGGGAGTGACTGATGGCTTTTCTCTGGGGGCTCACTGAGGAGTGGGGCCCTGAGTTCTCGGCTCCTCCAGAGCAGAGATTGGGAGGCCGCCATTTTCACTCTCCGCCTCCAAAGCTGTACGGAAAGCTCACAGGGAACAAAAGCCCCGGAGAGCAAACCCGAGCAGATTACTTAGACAGGAGGGGGTAAAGGCGGGGCAATTCCGCCTCTGGCAGAGACATTTGGAAACCACGGCAACAGGCCCCTCCCCAGAAGATCAGCAAGAACAGCCAGCCAAGAACAAGTTTACCAATCAATGAGAACGGTAGAACTCCAGCGCTAGGGGAATACTGCACATAGAATTCATAGCTTTTTTTTACCATGATTCTTTAGTCTTTCAAAGTTAATTTTTTTCTGTCTTTTTTTTCTTTTTTTTTTTTTGAATTTTTCTTTTTCCCTTTTTCAACCAACATCTTATCAATCCCTTTTTTAAAAAAAAAAACATTTTTATTTTTCATTTTTAGAGTCATATTCTATCCCTTCATACTAGTTACCCGTATTTTTGGCATATATGTATAAGTTGTTCTCTCTTTAAAATTTTGAGATAGTTTCTTCTAACAGATTAAAATATACCCTACATCTCTAGTATATGGTGTTTTCTATTCCCCTGCCTGATCACATTATCTCCCTTTTTATTTCTCTTTTTAAATCCTCTTCTTTCTTTTTTCAAACAACTTCTTATCAATTCCTTTTATAAAATCTTTTATAATTTCCATCTTTACAGTCATATTCCATCCCTTCATCATATCAACCCTTATGTTTGTACATATATAAGTTTTTCTTTCTTTAAAATTTTGGGAGGCACTTTCTTCTAAAAGACCAAAATACACCCCAAATCTAGTGTGTGGCACTGATCTATATACCAGCCTGATCATATTTGATCACATTTTGGTTTTTTTTGTTGTTGTTGTTTTGTTTTGTTTGTTTTTGTTTGTTTTTATCTTTATCTTTTTCTTTTTTTTCTTTTTCATTTTTTTCTCTTTCCATTTCTTTTTCCACTGCTTCAGGTCTTTTCTGATTTGTTTAGAGTATATTTTCTGGGGACATTGTTACTCTGCTAGCATTTTGTTCTCTCATTAATCTATTCTCCTCTGCACAAAATGACAAGATGGAAAAAATCACCTCAACAAAAAGAACAAGAGGTAGTACCGACTGCCAGGGACCTACTGAATATGGACATTAGTACGATGTCAGATCTAGAGTTCAGAATCATCACTTTAAAGATGCTAGCTGGGCTTGAAAAAAATATGGAAGTTATTAGAGAAACCCTTTCTGGAGAAGTAAAAGAACTAAAATCCAACCAAGTAGAAATCAAAAAGGCTATTAATGAGGTGCAATCAAAAATGGGGGTGCTAACTGCTAGAATAAATGAGGCAGAAGAGAGAATCAGTAATATAGAAGATGAAATGATGGAAAATAAAGAAGCTGAGAAAAAGAGAGATAAACAACTACTGGATCACGAGGGCAGAATTCGAGAGATAAGCGATACCATAAGACGAAACAACATTAGACTAATTGGGATCCCAGAAGAAGAAGAAAGAGAGAGAGGGGCAGAAGGTATAATGGAGCAAATTATAGCAGAGAATTTCCCTGATTTGGGGAAGGAAACAGGCATCAAAATCCAGGAAGCACAGAGAACCCCTCTCAAAATCAATAAAAATAGGTCAACACCCCGACATCTAATAGTAAAACTTACGAGTCTCATAGACAAAGAGAAAATCCTGAAAGCAGCTCGGGAGAAGAGATATGTAACCTACAAGGGTAGAAACATTAGATTGGCAACAGACCTATCCACAGAGACCTGGCAGGCCAGAAAGGACTGGCAGGATATATTCAGAGCACTAAATGAGAAAAATAGGCAGCCAAGAATACTCTATCCAGCTAGGCTGTCATTGAAAATTGAAGGAGAGCTAAAAAGCTTCCAGGACAAACAAAAACTAAAGGAATTTGCAAACATAAAACCAGCCCTACAGGAAATCTTGAAAGGGGTCCTCTAAGCAAAGAGAGAGCCTAAAATCAACATAGACCAGAAAGGAACACAGACAATATACGGTAACAGTCACCTTACAGGCAATACAATGGCACTAAATTCATATCTTTCAGTAGTTACCCTGAATGTAAATGGGCTAAATGCCCCAATCAAAGGACACAGGCTATCAGATTGGATTAAAAAACAAGACCCATCGATATGCTGTCTGCAAGAGACTCATTTTAGAACCAAAGACACCCCCAGATTGAAAGTGAGGGGGTGAAAAACCATTTACCATGCTAATGGACACCAAAAGAAAGCTGGGGTGGCAATCCTTATATCAGACAAATTAGATTTTAAACCAAAGACTGTAATAAGAGATGAGGAAGGACACTATATCATACTTAAAGGGTCTATCCAACAAGAAGATCTAACAATTGTAAATATCTATGGCCCTAACATGGGAGCAGCCAATTATATAAGGCAATTAATAACAAAAGCAAAGATACACATCGACAACAATACAATAATAGTGGGGGACTTTAACACCCCCCTCACTGAAATGGACAGATCGTCTAAGCAAAAGATCAACAAGGAAATAAAGACCTTAATTGACACACTGGACAAAATGGACTTCATAGACATATTCAGAACATTCCATCCCAAAGCAACGGAATACACATTCTTCTCTAGAGCCCATGGAACATTCTCCAGAATCGATCATATCCTAGGTCATAAATCAGGTCTCAACCGGTACCAAAAGATTGGGATCATTCCCTGCCTATTTTCAGACCACAATGCTTTGAAACTAGAACTCAATCACAAGAGGAAAGTCGGAAAGAACTCAAATACATGGAGGCTAAAGAGCATCCTACTAAAGAATGAATGGGTCAACCAGGAAATTAAAGAAGAATTAAAAAAATTCATGGAAACCAATGAAAATGAAAACACAACTATTCAAAATCTTTGGGATGCAGCAAAGGCAGTCCTAAGAGGCAAGTATATAGCAATACAAGCCTTTCTCAAGAAACAAGAAAGGTCTCAAATACACAACCTAACCCTACACCTAAAGGAGCTGGAGAAAGAACAGCAAATAAAGCCTAAACCCAGCAGGAGAAGAGAAATAATAAAGATCAGAGCAGAAATCAATGAAATAGAAACCAAAAGAACAGTAGAACAGATCAACGAAACTAGGAGCTGATTCTTTGAAAGAATTAACAAGATGGATAAACCCCTGGCCAGACTTATCAAAAAGAGAAGAGAAATGACCCAAATCAACAAAATCATGAATGAAAGAGGAGAGATCACAACCAACACCAAAGAAATACAAACAATTATAAGAACATATTATGAGCAACTCTATGCCAGCAAATTAGATAACCTGGAAGAAATGGATGCATTCCTAGAGATATATCAACTACCAAAACTGAACCAGGGAGAAATAGAATACCTGAACAGACCTATAACCACTAAGGAAATTGAAGCAGTCATCAAAAATCTCCCAACAAACAAAAGCCCAGGGCCAGATGGCTTCCCAGGGGAATTCTACCAAACATTTCAAGAAGAATTAATAAAAGTCAAACTCTCACTCTTTGCAGATGATATGGTACTCTTGTATGGAACCAGAAAAGACCCAAAGCACATACCCTCCCCAGTGTCTATCACCCAGTCACCCCATCCCTCCCACCCCACCCCCCACTCCAGCAACCCTCAGTTTGTTTCCTGCAATTAAGAATTCCTCATATCAGTGAGATCATATGATACATGTCTTTCTCTGTTTGACTTATTTCACTCAACATAATACCCTCCAGTTCCATCCACGTAGTTGCAAATGGCAAGATCTCATTCCTTTGATGGCTGCATAATATTCCATTGTATATATATACCACCTCTTCTTTACCATTCATCTGTCGATGGACATCTTGGCTCTTTCCACAGTTTGGCTATTGTGGACATTGCTGCTCTAAACATCGGGGTGCACGTACCCTTTCGGATCCCTACTTTTGTATCTTTGGGGTAAATACCCAGTAGTGCAATTGCTGGATCATATGGTAGCTCAATCTTCAACTTTTTGAGGAACCTCCATACTGTTTTCCAGAGTGGCTGCACTAGCTTGCATTCCCACCAACAGTGTAGGAGGTTTCCCCTTTCTCCGCATCCCCGCCAACATCTGTCGTTTCCTGACTTGTTAATTTTAGCCATTCTGACTGGTGTGAGGTGGTATCTCATTGAGGTTTTGATTTGGATTTCCCTGATGCCGAGTGATATTGAGAACTTTTTCATGTGTCTGTTGGCCATTTGGATGTCTTCTTTGGAAAAATGTCTGTTCATGTCTTCTGCCCATTTCTTGATTGGATTCTTTGTTCTTTGGGTGTTGAGTTTGATGAGTTCTTTATAGATTTTGGATACTAGCCCTTTATCTGGTATGTCATTTGCAAATATCTTCTCCCATTCTGTTGGTTGTCTTTTGGTTTTGTTGACTGTTTCCTTTGCTGTGCAAAAGCTTTTTATCTTGATGAAGTCCCAATAGTTCATTTTTGCCCTTGCTTCCCTTGCCTTTGGCGATGTTTCTAGGAAGAAGTTGCTGCAGCTGAGGTCAAAGAGGTTGGTGCCTGTGTTCTCCTCTAGGATTTTGATGGACTCCTGTCTCACATTGAGGTCTTTCAACCATTTGGAGTCTATTTTTGTGTGTGGTGTAAGTAAATGGTCCAGTTTCATTCTTCTGCATGTGGCTATCCAATTTTCCCAACACCATTTGTTGAAGAGACTGTCTTTTTTCCATTGGACATTCTTTCCTGCTTTGTCAAAGATGAGTTGACCATAGAGTTGAGGGTCCATTTCTGGGCTCTCTATTCTGTTCCATTGATCTATGTGTCTGTTTTTGTGCCAGTACCATGCTGTCTTGATGATGACAGCTTTGTAATAGAGCTGGAATTCTGGAATTGTGATGCTGCCAGCTTTGCTTTTCTTTTTCAACATTCCTCTGGCTATGCGGGTCTTTTCTGGTTCCATACCAATTTTAGGATTGTTTGTTCCATTTCTTTGAAAAAAGTGGATGTATTTTGGTAGGGATTGCATTAAATGTGTAGATTGCTCTAGGTAGCATTGACATCTTCACAATATTTGTTCTTCCAATCCATGAGCATAGAATGTTTTTCCATTTCTTTGTGTCTTCCTCAATTTCTTTCATGAATATTTTATAGTTTTCTGAGTACAGATCCTTTGTCTCTTTGGTTAGATTTATGCCTAGGTATCTTATGGTTTTGGGTGCAATTGTAAATGGGATCGACTCCTTAATTTCTCTTTCTTCTGTCTTGTTGTTGGTGTATAGGAATGCCACAGTCTTCTGTGCATTGATTTTATATCCTGCCACTTTACTGAATTCCTGTATGAGTTCTAGCAGTTTTGGGGTGGAATCTTTTGGGTTTTCCACATAAAGTATCATATCATCTGCAAAGAGTGAGAGTTTGACTTCTTCTTTGCCAATTTGGATGCCTTTGATTTCTTTTTGTTGTCTGATTGCTGTGGCTAGGACTTCTAATACTATGTTGAATAGCAGTGGTGATAGTGGACATCCCTGTCGCAAACCCGACCTTAGGGGGAAAGCTCTCAGTTTTTCCCCATTGAGAATGATATTCGCTGTAGGTTTTTCATAGATGGCTTTTATGATATTGAGGTATGTACCCTCTATCCCTATACTCTGAAGAGTTTTGATCAAGAAAGGATGCTGTACTTTGTCAAAAGCTTTTTCTGCATCTATTGAGAGGATCATATGATTCTTGTTCTTTCTTTTGTTAATGTATTGTATCACATTGATTGATTTGCAGATGTTGAACCAACCTTGCATCCCAGGGACAAATCCCACTTGGTCGTGGTGAATAATCCTTTTAATGTACTGTTGGATCCTCCTGGCTAGTATTTTGGTGAGAATTTTTGCATCCATGTTCATCAGGGTTATTGGTCTGTAATTCTCCTTTTTGATGGGGTCTTTGTCTGGTTTTGGGATCAAGGTAATGGTGGCCTCATAAAATGAGTTTGGAAATTTTCCTTCCATTTCTATTTTTTGGAACAGTTTCAGAAGTATAGGTATTAATTCTTCTTGAAATGTTTGGTAGAATTCCCCTGGGAAGCCATCTGGCCCTGGGCTTTTGTTTGTTGGGAGATTTTTGATGACTGCTTCAATTTTCTTAGTGGTTATAGGTCTGTTCAGGTATTCTATTTCTCCCTGGTTCAGTTTTGGTAGTTGATATATCTCTAGGAATGCATCCATTTCTTCCAGGTTATCTAATTTGCTGGCATAGAGTTGCTCATAATATGTTCTTATAATTGTTTGTTTTTCTTTGGTGTTGGTTGTGATCTCTCCTCTTTCATTCATGATTTTGTTGATTTGGGTCATTTCTCTTCTCTTTCTGATAAGTCTGGCCAGGGGTTTATCAATCTTGTTAATTCTTTCAAAGAACCAGCTCCTAGTTTCGTTGATCTGTTCTACTGTTCTTTTGGTTTCTACTTCATTGATTTCTGCTCTGATCTTTATTATTTCTCTTCTCCTGCTGGGTTTAGGCTTTATTTGCTATTCTTTCTCCAGCTCCTTTAGGTGTAGGGTTAGGTTGTGTACTTGAGACCTTTCTTGTTTCTTGAGAAAGGCTTGTATTGCTATAATCTTGCCTCTTAGGGCTGCCTTTGCTGCATCCCAAAGATTTTGAATAGTTGTGTTTTCATTTTCATTGGTTTCCATGTATTTTTTTTAATTCTTCTTTAATTTCCTGGTTGACCCATTCATTCTTTAGTAGGAAGCTCTTTAGCCTCCATGTATTTGAGTTCTTTCCGACTTTCCTCTTGTGATTGAGTTCTAGTTTCAAAGCATTGTGGTCTGAAAATAGGCAGGGAATGATCCCAATCTTTTGGTACCGGTTGAGACCTGATTTATGACCTAGGATGTGATCTATTCTGGAGAATGTTCCATGGACACTAGAGAAGAATGTGTATTCCATTGCTTTTGGGGTGGAATGTTCTGAATATGTCTGTGAAGTCCATTTGGTCCAGTGTGTCATTTAAAGTCTTTATTTCCTTGTTGATCTTTTGCTTAGACGATCTGTCCATTTCAGTGAGGGGGGTGTTAAAGTCCCCCACTATTATTGTATTGTTGTTGATGTGTTTCTTTGCTTTTGTTATTAATTGCCTTATATAATTGGCTGCTCCCATGTTAGGGGCATAGATATTTACAATTGTTAGATCTTCTTGTTGCATAGATCTTTTAAGTAGGATATAATGTCCTTCCTCATCTCTTATTACAGTCTTTGGTTTAAAATCTAATTTGTCTGATATAAGGATTGCCACCCCAGCTTTCTTTTGGTGTCCATTAGCATGGTAAATGGTTTTCCACCCCCTCACTTTCAATCTGGGGGTGTCTTTGGTTCTAAAATGAGTCTCTTGCAGACAGCATATCGATGGGTCTTGTTTTTTAATCCAATCTGATAGCCTGTGTCCTTTGATTGGGGCATTTAGCCCATTTACATTCAGGGTAACTACTGAAAGATATGAATTTAGTGCCATTGTATTGCCTGTAAGGTGACTGTTACCGTATATTGTCTGTGTTCCTTTCTGGTCTATGTTGATTTTAGGCTCTCTCTTTGCTTAGAGGACCCCTTTCAAGATTTCCTGTAGGGCTGGTTTTATGTTTGCAAATTCCTTTAGTTTTTGTTTGTCCTGGAAGCTTTTTAGCTCTCCTTCAATTTTCAATGACAGCCTAGCTGGATAGAGTATTCTTGGCTGCCTATTTTTCTCATTTAGTGCTCTGAATATATCCTGCCAGTCCTTTCTGGCCTGCCAGGTCTCTGTGGATAGGTCTGTTGCCAATCTAATGTTTCTACCCTTGTAGGTTACATATCTCTTCTCCCGAGCTGCTTTCAGGATTTTCTCTTTGTCTATGAGACTCGTAAGTTTTACTATTAGATGTCGGGGTGTTGACCTATTTTTATTGATTTTGAGAGGGGTTCTCTGTGCTTCCTGGATTTTGATGCCTGTTTCCTTCCCCAAATCAGGGAAATTCTCTGCTATAATTTGCTCCATTATACCTTCTGCCCCTCTCTCTCTTTCTTCTTCTTCTGGGATCCCAATTATTCTAATGTTGTTTTGTCTTATGGTATCGCTTATCTCTCGAATTCTGCCCTCGTGATCCAGTAGTTGTTTATCTCTCTTTTTCTCAGCTTCTTTATTTTCCATCATTTCATCTTCTATATTACTGATTCTCTCTTCTGCCTCATTTATTCTAGCAGTTAGCACCCCCATTTTTGATTGCACCTCATTAATAGCCTTTTTGATTTCTACTTGGTTGGATTTTAGTTCTTTTACTTCTCCAGAAAGGGTTTCTCTAATAACTTCCATATTTTTTTCAAGCCCAGCTAGCATCTTTAAAGTGATGATTCTGAACTCTAGATCTGACATCGTACTAATGTCCATATTCAGTAGGTCCCTGGCAGTCGGTACTACCTCTTGTTCTTTTTGTTGAGGTGATTTTTTCCATCTTGTCATTTTGTGCAGAGGAGAATAGATTAATGAGAGAACAAAATGCTAGCAGAGTAACAATGTCCCCAGAAAATATACTCTAAACAAATCAGAAAAGACCTGAAGCAGTGGAAAAAGAAATGGAAAGAGAAAAAAATGAAAAAGAAAAAAAAGAAAAAGATAAAGATAAAAACAAACAAAAACAAACAAAACAAAACAACAACAACAAAAAAAACCAAAATGTGATCAAATATGATCAGGCTGGTATATAGATCAGTGCCACACACTAGATTTGGGGTGTATTTTGGTCTTTTAGAAGAAAGTGCCTCCCAAAATTTTAAAGAAAGAAAAACTTATATATGTACAAACATAAGGGTTGATATGATGAAGGGATGGAATATGACTGTAAAGATGGAAATTATAAAAGATTTTATAAAAGGAATTGATAAGAAGTTGTTTGAAAAAAGAAAGAAGAGGATTTAAAAAGAGAAATAAAAAGGGAGATAATGTGATCAGGCAGGGGAATAGAAAACACCATATGCTAGAGATGTAGGGTATATTTTAATCTGTTAGAAGAAACTATCTCAAAATTTTAAAGAGAGAACAACTTATACATATATGCCAAAAATACGGGTAACTAGTATGAAGGGATAGAATATGACTCTAAAAATGAAAAATAAAAATGTTTTTTTTTAAAAAAAGGGATTGATAAGATGTTGGTTGAAAAAGGGAAAAAGAAAAATTCAAAAAAAAAAAGAAAAAAGACAGTTAAAAAAAAATTAACTTTGAAAGACTAAAGAATCATGGTAAAAAGCCATGAATTCTATGTGCAGTATTCCCCTAGCGCTGGAGTTCTACCGTTCTCATTGATCGGTAAACTTGGTCTTGGCTGGCTGTTCTTGCTGATCTTCTGGGGAGGGGCCTGTTGCTGTGGTTTCCAAATGTCTTTGCCGGAGGTGGATTTGCCCTGCCCTTGCCCGGTCCGGGCTAAGTAATCTGCTCGGGTTTGCTCTCCGGGGCTTTTGTTCCCTGTGAGCTTTCCGTACAGCTTTGGGGGCGGAGAGTGAAAATGGCGGCCTCCCAATCTCTGCCCCAGAGGAGCCGAGAACTTGGGGCCCCGCTCCTCAGTGAGCCCCCAGAGAAAAGCCGTCAGTCACTCCCGTCTCCCCGGTCTCCCACCGCAGTCCATGCTCACCCAGCCTGTGACCGCGCATTTCTATCTCTGGCACCCGACCTCGGGTGGAGTCTCCAAACCCAGCAGATCCCTGCGGTGCACTCCCGCCCGGCTCCTCCCGGGGGAGGAAGGTGAGTCTCCCCGGATCTGCTGCTTGTTGGGTCCCTGCTGGAGGAGCAGTGGCCCAACTGTGCGCGGATCACGGTTTATGACAACCCCGAGCTGAGAGCCCGCGCCTGGGCTCCGCCTCTGCAGCCGGCTTCCCTGCTCCGTTACCTGGGAGCTCTGCCACTCAGGCACCCCCGGTCTTTCTGTGACCCCGAGGGTCCTGAGACCACACTGTCCCGGAGGGTTCCACCCCCCGCTTAGCCACCAGAGTGACGTCCCTCAGTGGAGCCGACTTCTAAAAGTTCCGATTCTGTGCCCCGCGGCTCTATCACTTGCCAGAAGCGGCCGACGGAGGCCCCTCCCCCGCCGTCTATCCTCCCGAATATCGCCTCGGATTCACTTCGCAAGTCCTACCTTCCAGAAAGTGGTCGCTTTTCTGATGAGAGAGTTGTTGCTCTTCTTTTCTTCGATCTCTTGTTGAGTTTGTAGGTGTTCAGAATGGTTTGATCCCTATCCAGCTGAATTCCTGAGAGGAGACGAAATCCAGGTCTCCTACTCCTCCGCCATCTTGCTCCGCTCCCCCCTGAAGAAACTTTTGACACTGAAATACTTATTCATTTAAATACCATTCCCAACTTTCAGTGATTTACTTCCACCCATTTACTGCAAATAAAAACACAATATCAATTAAAGAGAAAACAGTATCAAAAAACCATATCCTCCACTTGCATTTATAATAATATAAAAAATAAGTAGGATTCTTATTTTTTAACAGGCAAGTGGCTGTTTGTGTATATTCTAGGCAAGAAAAAAATCTCAATACTTTCTAATATGCTATTGTTTTATGATTATAGTGTAGGGATGTTGTCCTAAATAACTATTTAGCTTGAACACAATCGGTAAAAAATTATACAATCAATTTTGTGAAATATAGTACTTTCTGTAAATGATTTTCAAAATATTGCAAAACAGTTCCTTCCAATGGAGAATGAAGCATTTGTTGAGGTAAATAATGTAGACATTCATGTAAATGATTCAAGGAGAGTAAACAATGTATTTTTTATTCGCTGCTATCCTTAGAGACTTTGATTTTGAATTATCACAGTCCTCTTAAATATTTTGTTTACATCATCTACAAAAAATAATTTAGCAGGCACAAGGAAAAAACTCAAAAAGAGCAAAAAGAAAATGTAACCCTCAATTCTTTCATATGTATATGTATGTATACTTGACACACACATACATATCTTAGTGGAAATGCATGTGGGCAAAACACTGCAGATACTTTCAATTCACCAGTTTGACACATTTGTCACACAAAATCCCACATATAAGCAGCCTTTGATTTTCAGGGATGACAATATAAATGTTTAGCCACTTATCACCACCTTATCAATTCATGACACTCACAGCAGAACTAACATGAATTTATGAATTTATTTTATTCTGCTTTTGACAAGCAACACATAAAGCTTCCACTTTTTTCTCAGATGTTTTCTTAGTCTGTTTGCATTGTTATAATAGAATACCATAAACTGGGTAGTTTAAAAACAACAGAAATATATTTCTCACAGTTCTGGAAGCTGAAAAGTCCAAGATCAAGGTGCTGACAGATCAGGTGTATGATGAGAGTAAGTTTCCTGGTTCATAGATGGTTGTCTTTCCCCTGTGTCCTTACATGTCTCTTTTATAAGAGAACTAATCCCATTCATGAGGTCTCTACCTTCATGATTTAATCACTGTCCAAAGGCCTCACCTCAAAGTATCATCACATTGGGTCTTAGAATCCAACATATGAATTGGGGAGAGGGGTGGATCCCAAGCTTTCAGGCTATAGTAGATGCATTTTCCTACAAAGTTCCCACTTCTACATGTCCCAGAAACTCGCTGTCTGTGAGTTATTGAAAATCTTTCAACTTAACAAAATTGTAGGAAAAAAAAGATTTTGCCATTTGGTACATAGAGTGGGCAAGGTGAAGTGCCTGTAAATGAGGCTACAGGGAAAGATAAATCTCTGCCATGTCTTCTAGGAACATTTACATTAGTGAGAAGACAGACAGATGAGCGATTCAACCATTACAACACTGTGAACGCTACAAGAAATGTAAGTTGAGGACGGAACACTTAAGAAACCCCCAGGATTATTAAAAACTTCAGCCTTAGAGGTGAAGAGTAAGATATCTCTGTAGTCTTCTTTCCTACTGTTATATTTCACTATCAAAATCATTTCACTATCAAAATATTGATAGATATGTCTTGCAAGAACTGGTCCTTATGCAAAGTCAGAAAAATGGAGATTTCCCTCAGGGAAATCTCCTGTCCCTTTCAGGAAAAATGGTTTACTCAAAGTCTGAGACAAAAGTAAACATGGCGTAGTAGGAGTGGCAGTTTTGTTTTGTTTTGTTTGGCTTTTGTTTGTTTGTTTTCGGTGTGATTAGTTATGTCAGAGAATAGTGAAAAATTAGACTGGCAAATTAGAATGTGATCTACTCATAGAGTCTTTTTTTTAAAGATTTTATTTATTTGACACAGAGAGATAGAGAGAGCACAAGCAGGCAGAGCAGCAGGCAGAGGAGAGGGAGAAGCAGGCTCCCCACTGAGCAGGGAGCCCAAAATGGGGCTCGATCCCAGGACCCTGGGATCATGACCTGAACTGAGGCAGATGCTTAACCAGCTGAGCCACCTGGGTGCCCCAATATTTATTAATTGTTTAATAAAGAAATCTCAATCTTTCTCAAACACTTTAAAAAATAGAAGTAAGTGGAACACTAATTCATTTTCT
Organism: Neomonachus schauinslandi; assembly: GCF_002201575.2. NCBI lineage: Eukaryota > Metazoa > Chordata > Mammalia > Carnivora > Phocidae > Neomonachus > Neomonachus schauinslandi. Next base: position 23,573,110 of record NC_058410.1, on the reverse strand, counting down.
TAAGGCAGTATTTACCCAATACCAAAGCTAGACAATGACATCACAAGAAAAGAAAACCATAGATCCATATCTTTTTTTTAATTTAAATTCAGTTAGCCAACATATAGTACATCATTAGTTTCTGATGTAGCGTTCAATGATTCATCAGTTGTGTATAACACCCAGTGCTCATAGAGTCTTGATCAGCAGTTGGACTGATTAAGAGATTGCAAAAGAATGATCATATTTGCATATTAGATAAATATTCACAGTGCCTGTGGATAATGCATTAAAAAAGACGTGTGAATGGAGGCGATAGAGGGTACTAAAATGGAAGGTAAATGGGTGGCCATGTGGTTCAAACCACAGACATAAGAAAGAAGAAGAAATTAGGAAATGAAGAAAAAAATAATAAACTTTTGGGCACCTGGGTGGCTCAGTTGGTTAAGCGACTGCCTTTGGCTCGGGTCGTGATCCCAGAGTCCTGGGATCGAGTCCCACATTGGGCTCCTGGCTCAGCGAGGAGCCTGCTTCTCCCTCTGACCCTCTCTCCTCTCATGCTGTCTCTCTCTCTCTCTCTGTCTGTCTCTCAAATAAATAAATAAATAAAATCTTAAAAGAAAATAATAAACTTTTTTCAGAATGAGAGAACAAACCTATGATTCTAAGTTGAGTCCAATTTCTTGATGTCAAGTAAATTGTTTCTAGAAAATATTCTGTTGTGAAACTTTATGGAATGAAAATGTATTCTCACCAGAGGATTACTTGAAAGCCCAATACCTTTCTAGATATAGAAGAGCCAGTATACTTGCTTTAAAATAAGCTTCATTTCTGCTTTTGGAATCTATATTTCATTCAGTCATTTAAATCATTTAAAAATAACTGACATGGGAGTACCTGGGTGGCTCAGTCAATTAAGCATCAACTCCTCATTCTGGCTCAGGGTCCTGAGAGCAAGCCCTAAGTCCTGCTCCACACGCAGAGGGGAGTCTACTTGTGATTTTTTCTCCCTCTCCCTCTGCCCGGCACACTCTCTCTCTCAAATAAATAAATAAAGCTTTAAAAAAATAAAACAATAAAAATAACTGATACAAAAGAGTGTTATTTCATAAAAATTGCAATCCATTTCTCTAAAATAAGGGTCAGCAAAGTTTTTCTGTTAATGGCATGTTATTAAATATTTAGGCTTTGCTGTCCAAAAGGCAAAATCAAGGATATTATGTGGAACTTATATACAAAGAAAGAACATTTCCACCATCATTTAATTTTAAAAATTCAAAATTTTATGTATATACACAAAAAGTTAAATTTTATATTATTTTAAACTTTTCCCTAAATAATATCATTTCAATTTTTTTCCAACCATTTCAAAACAAAACAAAAAAACCATTCTCAGCTCACAGCTGTACAGAAAGGGGCAGTGGGCTGGATTTGGCCCTCAGGCTGCAGTTTGCTCATTCTTGCCCTGAAATCAGTCAAGTACTTCCTTTGAGACAACCTACCATTCAAAAGAAATTGAGATTTTGATAGTGAAATGTAACAGTAGGAAAGAATAGCAAACTCAAAGACAAGTTGCCATATACACTTTCAAGAGTGGGTATGCAATATGTAGTCATTTGAAAAAATGAAATGATTAATATGAGTGAGAAGGCAATTCAAGAAAGGAAAACAATCCTTACTTAAAAGCAAAAGAATAGCTTAATCTTTAATTCCATTATTTGGAAAAATATATAATGAAAGAAAGCCAGCAAACTAGAATAAATTTCTCAAAGTATAATGAGATGTCATTGAGACTCATAAAAAAAAAAAATGCACATGAAAAACCACCAAAGAAGCCCTTCTGAATTTCATAACTCTCATGATTTGTTGCATTAATTATGAATTTTGGACTGAAATTGTAAAGAAGAAAAACTCAAGTAATATACATTATGGTAAGGCATTGTATCATATGACACTCAATATCATTGGTTACTGTGTCAGTTTTCTTAAGCTACTTAAATATCATTTTAGTACTTTATAATAGAGTGCCATAAAGTTATTATTTCTTTAAAATAAATGACATTTTGTTTCATTTCTACAGTACATTGGGCTTTGAGTCTGGTTAATTAGATTATTCTTTAATGTTAAAATTTAGATTTTATTTGTATTATTCCCATTTACAAAATAGAAAATTTCAGAAAAAGAATTGATAATGTGAAGACTACTCAAAGTTGAATTTATCTATTCCATTCTCCTCTTGTGAGAGAATTAAGAAGTTTATTATTCACATTTAATGATCTCAAAAAGTATAATAGAGTTTAAATGAAGCAAACACTAATTCAAATTGTACATTTGCAATCAGTTCACTTCAAAAAGTTTTTCTCTTTTGCTTCAAAATAAATATGCTCTATGTGTGATGTTTATTAGCTTTCTAAATTAATCCTTACCATGCAGAGAAACACCTAGTGAAGCAAGGCCATTAAATCATCACAGGTGAGGCGTATTTGGCTTTACAGCCTAGGCAGGGATAAGATATCCAACAATATGCTCTACATGGGGCCTTTCTAGGTAGTTACCAAATGCCAACTTCTCCCTTGAACCCAGATCTTGCTCAATGGGAGCACATATGTCATTTCTGAGCATAAAAAAATCCCAGCTCCTATATCATATCATGATAGAAGCATTTCCCTCCAGTTTTTCCAATCAAATGTCACACAAAATTAAAACCATTAAAGTACAAAACTTTAAAAAATAAAGATTATTTCACTCATATGTGGAATTTAAGAAACAAAACAGATGAACATAGGGAAGGGAAGGAAAAAGAAAATAAAATAAAAACAGAGAGGGAGGCAAGCCGTAAGAGACTCTTAAGTGTAGGGAACAAACTAAGAGTTGCTGGAGGGGAGTAGGTGGAGGAATGGGGTAACTGGGTGATGGGCATTAAGGAGGGCACCTGATGTAATGAGCACTGGGTGTTATATGCAACTGATGAATCACTAAATTCTACCCCTGAAACTAATAATACAGTATATGTTAACTAAATTGAATTTAAATAAATAAATATAATAAATAAATGAATAAATAAAAATTGTTCAATGAAGTGTTATAAAACATCAGAATAAGTATGTCATCAATAAAAATATTCACTGTACTAAGATTAATGAATAACTACCATGAACTTAATGCTTACCACATGTATGTACAAAACACCTTATATGCAAAATCTCCTTTAATACTCATAATATCAAGTAGATATACTACCTCAACTTTATAGATAATGAATTTGAGGAAAGTTTTAAGTGATTTCTCAAGGTCATACAGCAGATATGTTATAGGTCCTGAATTTGAATCCAGGTCTTACCCCAGAAGTCCACTATGCTATTTGGCATGCAAAATCCCTCAAATCACTAATTCATGGATATTATTCACCTGTCTTTGCAGAAAATTACAACCTAACACAATTACAAAAAAAAAAAAAAAGACTTCAGGAACTAAAGACAAAAAACATGTCTTTGGCTAAAAAGATAATGACCAAAAAAATAAAGTCACAGCCTTTTCTCAGAAGTTGAATGCTGTAGGACTAAAGGTTTTGCCTTTTCCCATGGAATTTTTACATCTGGAATTTTTGTTAGCATCATAACATCATGTATTAATTAAATCCAAAGAAATAAGAAGAAAACAAATAGTAAATATGAAAGCAGAAAATAACAAAATATTAAACAAGACTACAAAAGGGTCTTTGGGTCTTTTAAAGAATAACTGTTGGTACCAGCCAAGCTGCAGTATGCTGACTATATCCTATCTCTCCTACTCATTACAACCAAAATCTCTAGACAGAGTTCAAAAGGCAACTACCTGAGGACTCTGAAAAATAAATAAGAGACAGATTGAAGACCATACTCAAAACCCCAAAAAGGGCAGGGGGTTGAACTTACTAGGTTGTTTTTTCCTTTACTTATGGGCTGACTTTGACTCAAGGACAGGTGTTGTTTTCTATTTTGTTTTACTTTTCAAGTTCTTTTGGCTACCTTTGCATTTCCATATGATTCAGAATCAGCTTGTCAATTTTTACAAGAATACTTGGTGAGATTTTAGTTGGGGTTATGTTAAATGTATAGATCATTTTGGGGTAAATTGACATTTTAATAATGAATCATCTGACCCATGAACAACTTTGCTAAACTCACTTATTAATTCTAGTAGCTTTTTTGTAGATGTCATCAGATTTTCTACACAATCATGTCATCTGTGAATAAAGCAGTTTTATTCCTTCTTTTATTTTTAATTTTATTTTATTATGTTATGTTAGTCACCATACATCATTAGTTTTTGATGTGGTGATCCACGATTCATTGTTTTCTTATAACACCCAGTGCCTTCTTTTTCTATCTGAATGCCTTTCATTTCTTTTTTTTAATCTTTCTGTGGCTTGTCTTTTACTGAATACCTTTCATTTCTTTTTCTCTCCTGATTGCACTGGGTAGAAACTCCAATACACTGCTGAATGGTAGTGAGAATGGATGTTTTTTCTCCCCCTTTCCTGACCTTAAGGGGAAAGTTTTCACTGGTTCACATCAAATACATTGTTATCTGTAAGGTTTTCCATAGATGTCCTTAATCAAACCAAGAAAATTCCCTTCTATTCATAGTTTGATGAGAGTCTTTATTGGCAGAGTATTTGGGATTCAAAATATTTTTTCCGTACCATCTAAGATGATCATATAATTTGGTTTTTTATTTGTTTGTTTACTTTTATGATGAATTACATAGGTAGATTTCATATGCTTAACTAATCTTGTATTCTAGGAAAACTCTTGCTTGATCATAATTATCCTTTTAATATATTGTTTGATATGATTTGACATGTATTTTTTAGTTTTTGTATCTATGTTCATAAGTGATAGTGATCTGTACTTTTATTTTTTTTACTTTTTTAAAATTTTATTATGTTTTGTTAATCACCATACATTACATCATTAGTTTTTGATGTAGTTTTAATGTCTTTGTTTGCTATCAGAGTAATTCTGGACTCATAGGGTGAGTCCCTTCTCTTTATTACTGGAGGAGTTAAACAAAATTGGTATTATTTTGTCCTTAAATGTTTAGTAGAATTTACCAGTGAAGTCATTTCAGGCTGGAATTTTTAACAACAATTTAATTTCTTTAATATATATATATAGTACTATTTAGGTTATCTATTCCTTCTTGAGTGAACCATGGTAAATTGTGCCTTTCAAAGATCTATCTATTGCATTCAAGTTGTCAAATTCATTGCCATAAAGTTATTCAGTCCTTTACAATCATTGTAATATCTACAGAATCTGTAGTCATGTTAACTCATTCCGGATAATTGTAATTTGCTTTTTTTTTTTTTTTTAATGATCAGTTTTCCTAGAGGTTTATCAATTTCACTGATCTCAAGGAGCCAGCTTTGGATTTCTTTTTTTTTTTTTTTAAAGATTTTATTTATTTATTTGAGAGAGAGAATGAGATAGAGAGAGAGAGCATGAGAGGGGGGAGGGTCAGAGGGAGAAGCAGACTCCCCGCTGAGCAGGGAGCCCGATGCGGGACTCGATTCAGGGACTCCAGGATCATGACCTGAGCCAAAGGCAGTCGCTTAACCAACTGAGCCACCCAGGCGCCCTGGATTTCTTTTACTTTCTCTTTTTTTTTAAGATTTTATTTATTTAGGGCACCTGGGTGGTTCAGTCAGGTAAGCCACTGGCTTCGGCTCAGGTCATGATCTTGGGGTCCTGGGATCAAGTCCCACATTGGGCTCTCTTCTCAGCAGGGGGTCTGCTTCTCCCTCTCCCTCTGCCCCTCTCCCCCAGCTCAGGCTCTCTCTCTTTCTCAGATAAATAAATAAAATCTTTTTAAAAAAGCGATTTTATTTATTTATTTGTCAGAGAGAGAGAGCACAAGCGGGGGAGCGGCAGGCAGAGGGAGAAGCAGACCCCCCACTAAGCAAGGAGCCCGATGCAGGACTTGATTTTAAGACCCTGGGATCATGACCTGAGCTGAAGGCAGACACTTAACTGACTGAGCCACCCAGGTGTCCCACACTTTTTTTTTTTAATGAAAATTTTATTTATTAGAGAGAGAGAGAGAGCATGCACGAGTTGGGGAGTGGGGCAAAGGGGCAAAGGGAGAGGGGGAAACAGACTTCTTGCAGAGCATGGACAGGCAGGGCTCTATTCCAGGACCCTGGGATCATGACCTGAACTAAAGTCAGACGCTTAACTGACTGAGCCATCCAGGAGCCCCTCTTTGACTTTCTCTTTAATTTTTCTGTTTGTAATTTATTTGTTGGTACTCTTCTCTCTAATCCTTATCCTTTTCTTTCTTCACTTACTTTCAGTTTAATTAGTTTTACTTTTCTTATTTTCTTAAGGTGGAAGCTGAAGGCCTTGGTTTCACGTATTTCTTATTTTCTAATCTAGATGTTTAGCACTATAAATTTTCCCCAGAAGAGCTGCTTTAGTGGCATTTCACAAAAATTTTGAGAGGACTGAGCTTTCATTTTTAGTCAATCAAAATAATTTCTGATTTCTTGTCTGATTTCTTTTTTGACTCACAGGTTATTTTGTTATTTTCTTAGTTTGCAAATAATTAAGGATTGATCATTGTAGTCTTCATTGAGAAGGTGCTTCTTTTTAAAGATTTTATGTATATGAGAGAGAGAAAGCAGGGGAAGGAGCAGAGCTGGGGGATGGGGGGGGGGAGATTCTCAAGCAGACTCTGCACTAAGCACTGACCCCATGCAGGGCTCCATCCCAGGACCCTAAGATCACAACCTGAGCCCAAAGCAAGAGTCCACGCAACTGAGTGCATCATCCAGGTGCCCTGAGAAGGTGAATTTGGAACAGAATTGAAGGTAATCAATGCAGAAGTAAGGTAGGTAATCAGAGCACACACGGCCACAGCAATGTTTTTATTCCACATGGACTCATTTAGAGAATACTTTTCTGTAGGGAAAAAAGGAAAGAAAGAAAGATTTTTAAAAATTATCACTCTATTGCCAGCAAACTATTTTAATGTCTCTTTCTTCAAGGACTCCTATTTCTGAACCAATAGTTTGCACAGAAAGTTTTAAAATTACTCTTTAATTAAATGTTTTGAGGTTTTGTAATCTGGAATTTTCATTCCAAACTTCTACTGTTTCTTAACTTTTACTGCATTTAAACAAACAAACAAAAAAAACCCCAATAATATTGCTCATTGTTTTGTTTTTCAAAACAATGTACTTATCCAAAAAAAAAAAAAAATTTTAAATGCTTATATTTTTACCATGATTTTATTTATTTGAGAGAGAGAGAGACAGACAGAAAGAACACAATTGGGGTGGAGGAGCAGAGGGAGAGGGAGAAGCAGACTCCCCACTGAAAAGGAGCCAATGTGGCCCTCAATCCCAGGACCCAGGGATCATGACCTGAGCTGAAGGGAGACGCTTAACCAACTGAGCCTACCCAGATGCCCTAATATACACTCTTCTATTTTTTTTTTTAAGATTTTATTTATTTGACAGAAAGAGCACAAGCAGAGGGAGCAGCATGCAGAGGCAGAGGGAGAAGCAGGCTTCCCGCTGAGCAGGGAGCCTGATGCAGGACTCAATCCCAGGACCCCAGGATCATGACCTGAGCTGAAGGCAGACACTTAACCAACTGAGCCACCCAGGCGTCCCTATACACTCTTCTAATGTAAACATTTTTTCCACAATTTTTTTTATTATAGCTATTTCCCTCAACATTGTATATGTGCCAAAAAGCTGGAAAAACTGGGATTGTCTTAGTAATATGTGAATAAATAGTCATAGCAATTATAAAACCTCCTATCTTTATTCATGAAAAATAATTTATTTTTTCTTTTTTATTCAGACTAAAAAGGAGCCAGAATCATTATTAGCTGGCAGAGAAGAAGGGGAATCTTTAGTTTATAATCAGAGACACCAAGTCTAACAAAAGATGTAAATATTTCGGTGCTTTGCAGATACAGAAAATACATATAAGGGCACTCACTTTGATAAATATGACTACAATATGCATTTCTTCCAAATGTAAAGTAATAGGAAACATGAAAAATACTGAAAATGTTAATGGTGTATTAAGGCGCTGTAAAATAGGAATATCCAACTACATGATTTAAATATCCTTATTGTAAAGATATTTCAAAGTAGTGAAAATTGGATATAAGAATAAAGTTTGGTTAGAATCAACAAATGGGACCCAAAGGGCACATTTTTTAGTTGCTTGTATAAACAATTCAGACTAATATAAAATATTCAAGGGGTAATTAAGTTTTTAAATCAAGAAAACTCAATTATTTTCAAATTAGAGTGCTGTACATTTTCCAATGTTAATCTTGGTCAGGGTTTTTCAGGCCTACTTTGTATGTCTTGTATTATGTTTCCTAAATTATATATTTTTTAGCACATGAATTTCATTAGTATTTAAAGAGCTTAATTTGTACAATATTAATTGGCAATACCACATTTATTAATTTTGCTTATGGTAAAATTTTAGAGCATAAATTTAAAGATTCATATGAAAGCATATTAATGTAAAAGAAATATGGATATGGTAACTTTGTATATTTGACTGAACCATATTTTTATTAAAAAGTAATACATTGTCATAATGACATTAAATCCTAGAGCAAGAAAGGAAACATTAAACGGCAAACTAATGAATTAGCAAAGCATAAATCTGGCTCTCCATCTTGTTAATTATAAATAGATTATTATTCACCACTTCATGATAGGTAATCAACTATATTTCAATTTCTTGATCAGAATAATATTCTTAGTAAATATATCTTTTTCTTTTTCTATATACCATTTAATACAACAAATAAGTGAGAAACACAAGAATATGTTTAAAATGTGAATAGAGGAATAATTTTGGAATTAAAATATGGATTTATATTACTTTTCTCAGAAAGACTGAGGTCACTGGATTGAGAGTCCTTCAGAGGATAAGAAAATGTGATCACTAGCAGGTTATATCAGTACAACACAGTGGGGATAAGGTAGTGTAGCCAGAATGCAAAAGCCTGCAATATAAGAGAGTTTTTAAATGAAGGCTGAAGGGTGAGGGAAGCTCTCAGTGGGAATTCTAGGCCACGGCATTATGGAAGGTGGAAAATAAGGCAGTCTCGTAGAGGTGGCTACACTGAAAAGCCAAGTTTAAATGAAGGTAAAAGTGTAGCAAAAGCATTTCATCAATAAATTAATGATGTGGGGTATCTGTTTACCAGGAAATGGTATTCCACAGACAAAAAAAAAGTGAACTGGGAGACTGTTTTACTTGTTGAGTGTTAATTAATATTGTGCATTTAGTGAGTAAATAGGTATTCCAATAAATTTTATCTCATTTAATCCTTAAACATCTCTCTAAAGACAATACTATTACATCATCCCAGTTACAAAGATAAGAAAACTGGGCCTTGGGCATGTTATTGACTAACCTATCCAAGTTTGCGTAACTAGTATATTCAAGAGCCAAAGCTCATACCTAAGGAACGTGACTTCAAAGTGTATCCCATAGAGTCTATTCTATGCTTCTCGACAATAAGGTGTGGGATAACCAGTACACCTTGTAGTTTTTCTGAATACTCTGTTTCTACAAACATAACCTAAGATTTTATGAGCACTATCGGCAACACCATCACACTAACACAAATGGAGCATACAATAAACCAAACATCCCTAAATCTTTTTTTTTGCCCCATTATACCACTAAGCTACATTTTTCTGAATTTGTAATTTTTAAAGCTGTAAACATAGGATTTTACATTTGTCCCTTTTACAGTTCATTTTATTGGATCTAAGACATCATTCCAAACCATCCTAAAATTATTCAGTAATTAAATACATAGATATCTTTCCCAGGCAAATTTTAAAATAAATTTTAACTAAACCTAGCAGGATGTGAGATGCAGATTATACAAATTTAAGAATGTAACATTATTTAAGGAGGTATTACAAAAGATATTCACACCATTACCAGTAATATCAAAAGGAAAGAATTATAACTGAATGAGGCTCTTTCCTAATTAATCAAAGTTACACATGTATCTTCTGGGTCACATATTGAATGGAGAGAGGAAGACTCCATTTTAGAGGATAAATACCCAAGAAAAGGGCCACAGGTTGTATTTGGGCCTGGATGTAAAGATTACAAATGGGAGATATGTAATGACTAGGGCAATGGCTATTTCTTTAAAACCAAAAATGGCAGGGGTGCCTGGGTGGCTCAGTTGTTAAGCATCTGCCTTCCGCTCGGGCCCTGGTCCCAGGGTCCTGGGATTGAGCCCTGCATCGGGGATCCCCGCCCAGCAGGAAGCCTGCTTCTCCCTCTCCCACTCCCTTTACTTATGTTCCCTCTCTCGCTGTGTCTCTCTCTGTCAAATAAATAAATAAAATCTTTTAAAAAAATAAAACCAAAAATGGTAAAGGATCTTTCTATGCCAGTTGTTTGTGGTAATATTAAAATGTTTAAAGTAAGTATATGCCTAGAGTCATGTGCAATATATATATAAAAGTTCATTATCTTCAGAAGTGCCTGCTCTAATTATTAAAAAGATTCAACTGAATATCGGGGTAAAGGAGATTCCATAATGTCTTAACTTTGTCAGGTTATTAGAATGAGCCTACTTTCGCAGGAAATGAATCATATCTTCCAATGTTAAACTATGTAATATTTTATGAACAGTAGTAAATTAAACACGATTCAATTTTTTATGTTATAAAATTTACTAGAATCTTTGTGCCCTTACTAATCCACTTGTAGCTTTTTAGCCCTTTTGGAATCACCAAATAAATAAATGAATAGATTAAATAAATAAATAATTCTAATTTTATGTAGTGTTCTTAATTCTTTTGACAAATATTTAGTCTTCAACACCTACCATAAGCCCACCTATCCGTATTTAGAGTACTTTGATAATGTAGAAAACAACGGAATGCCTTGTAATGGATTATCTGCACTTGTCCACAAGTCAGTTACTGAGTATATTTCTGAAACCTTCCGTAGCTAATTAGAAATTCCATCAAACCCCAAAAAGGCACTAAGCCTGCTATTCAAAACAGAATTAAAGTATGCACTGTTGTTACTGTTGCTATATAATTCAAGCAGAGTCTTGAAATATATTTGTACAGCCAGAAAACACGTGAAAATTATTTTGACTCTCTTCCCCCAGCAATGTACAAGTTTGAAAGAGAAATGCAGTTATCTTTCATGTCATATTGATTGCTTTTGGCTTTCATGGACTCAAGGTAGATGAATGTGGGATTTTATACTTTGCTGGAAACAGCTACAGCAAAACATGTTATTATTTAATAGCTTCATTTGCAATTACAATTTTAAAGCCACATTTTGCTGGAGCAGGAAGACAGGCCAAGGAAAATAGAAACAGTAAATGAGACAGAGCTTGGTCATGGATTCAGTGTCAGCAATTTATTCAGCTGGTTGGATTCTGGTTGCCTCTTCCCAGTTTTGTGAATAATTCCATTTCCCTTACACACCCTTTATGAATGAATTAAGTGATTGTTTTAAAGGAATTTTAAATTGGGGGAATTACTTTTATACAACAACTAATATACAGGTCCTGGAATATTCATCATGGCCAAAAAAGTTGTTGGGATTGTTCTCATTTAATCCTCTTTATAAATATATAATAACTATTGTTATCCTCCAGTTACAATACTAAGAAGCACCTTAATTTCTTTGTGCCTAGCCATGTTTAGTCAGTTGGTAATAAATTACTTTAGTCAAACTATATAACACCTCTTCCAAACCCCTTGTACTCAAGGACACAGGGTTTTTAGCCTATAACAGTGGTCTTTCTTCCAAGTTAGTTCAGAGTTTGGGGTTTGTAGAACAACATCTAGGAGTTTTTATTAATGAAATGTAGAAATACAGTTAAATTATCAAAATTTTTACTTTGATTCTTCTTTTTGCCTTACAAGTACTATATATATATATGCATATATATATATAAGATCAGCATATATAATCAGTATATATAATAATCAGTATATATAATCAGTATATATATATACATATATACATGCAAGATCAGTATATATAATCTTTTGTACTTGCAAGGCAAAAGAAAAATCAAAATCAAAACTTTGATCAAAATATACACAAGATCAGTATACACACACACACCACACACACCGATCTCTCTCTCTCTCTATATATATAGAAAACATATTTAAAGTATGTGTATTTTGTCTCAGTAAGATAATAAGGGATATTGCTCAAGAATAATTTATTTTGGATTTTTTTTCCCTTCCAATGAATATTGGGTAACTAATCACTCACCACCATTTATCTCTGTTGTGACAGAGATGATTACAATGTACTTGGCATAAAAAAATAATGGTGACAGTAATAGCTTTAGTAGTTGTTACTATAGTTGCAGTTGTCTTGTTATTGCTACAGTTTTTGAACATTTCTCAAAGATTTTATTTAATATATTAATGAAGAAACCAGTAAGAGACTAAAACTGGTTCCTATTATTTTTAATGGGTGCCTCGGTTTCTCACAACATTTCCATTATTCCCACTGAATTTGGAACTTTGGCTGACTCAACCTATTTGTCAAACTTACTAGCCTTTGGCAGTCTTTTCCCTTTGGGGAAAAACTCTGTTCTCCATTATTCAGATAGTTTTCCCTAAATCATAAAGCTCTTGTCTATTTAACTTTAAGTGTTGCCTTTCCGATAAATCTGGCTACTGTATCTCATCCATCAGATACAGACTTTTTAATATTTCAGCTGCTATTAACAAATCAAGGTGCTATTCTTCCATAGACCATATAATTTAGACCCCTACTAGCCACCTTACTCAGGGAAGTCATTCACCTATATAAATTTTTCCCAACCCAATCTTAATAAATTCTACTTCCCTCTGTTTTGCTACCAGTCCTTCGTTGAGATTCTGGTTTACTCATGGTAGATTAAACATGAGGCTAACAAGAGCACACTTGCAAAGAAGGACCAGCAGTCTGTTTTCAGTTATAGGTTCTTCCACCGGTTCCTAAACAATTAGATAACTCTGGTATCTAATTATTATTATCTAATTACTATTAGATAAACCACACCTGTTTTCCCATGTCACTAATTAAAAGATACAGCTATGCTGGTAACTGAACACACATTCGTCTTTCGTCACATTTAACCAACCAAATTCTGATTTAAACTAACTAAAAATTGGGCAATATAATTTTGTTCTCGTATTTTATTTTTATTTTTTTTAATTTTTTAAAAATTTTTTTATTGTTGTGTTAATCCCCATACATTACATCATTAGTTTTAGAGGTACTGTTCTCATATTTTAAAATGAACTAATTAAGTTAGGCATAAAAGAAAGAAAACATGTGGCCCTTGTGTTTCTAACAATAGAAAAAGAGGACGGTGTGAGCCTTGGGTGGGGGGGGGGGGGACACGTACCTTTTTTGCTCATGTATTTGCCTACCAAGACTCCCTTCCTACTGTGATTATTAATGTAAGTCCAGGGAGAATATAAAGGAGAAAGACAGCATTCAACTTACAAAATCTTATGATATTTGATTGGATTAATGATTCCTTTAAGACTTTTAATGTCATAAAGTATCTGGACATTGATTTTATCCCCAGATTCATTTCCTACCAGTGTTCTATTTCCCTGCTTATTCCTTATCCTTGATTGAGCCATGCAAAGTTTCTCTAAGTTCCTCTACAGTGCCAACAAATTTCCTACCTCGAGGCCTTTGCATGGAATATTCTTTCCCTAACTTTTTTTTTTTTTTTTAAGATCTTATTTATTTATTTGACAGAGAGAGAGAGAGTGAGAGCAGGAGCACAAGCAGGGGGAGTGGGAGAGGGAGAAGCAGGCTTCCCGCCAAGTAGGGAGCCCGAAGCAGGGCTCAATCCCAGGACACTGGGATCATGACCTGAGCCGAAGGCAGACACTTAACGACTGAGCCACCCAGGTGCCCCTTTCCCTAACTCTTTACCTAGTAAAATTATACTTTTGATCCCACTTAACCATGATCTCTACAAAGAGGCCTTCTCGGACCCCTAAACTAAATTTCCTATCATAATTAGTTTGGTTTTTTTCATAATGTTTATGTTTTTTTAGTATGCATATGCTTATGTGATAATCATTTCTTTAATATTTATCTTTAATATTTACTATCATTTAATTAATATTTATCTCACTAAACTGGACTTTCTTAACAGTAAGGAAACATATTGGCTCACATGAGAGCAAGAGCAGAGGTAGGGCAAACCTCAAGGTTGTTTGACCCAGTGAAAAATCAGACTGTAGAATGACAGCCAGAACTTCATATCCTCTTGCTTATATTTAGCAGAAGGGAAAGAGCTGATCTGCAGAGACTTAAGACCAAAGAAAAATTTCCCCAAAAGATTCCAGAAAACCTAATCTATTGAACAATATTGGATCACAAATTTATTCTTGAGCTGATCATTGGCAAGAGAGGTGGGATTTTTTTTAGTCCAATCTGAGCCATCTTTGGAATTGAGTTTGCAATCATATTTCCCTCAGGCAGCGTAAACCATGTGGGAGAGAAATACATACATAAAGTAAGTTAGCATTCTGTTATAAAGAAGAAAGATACTACTGGGTAAACAACTAGCTTATCCACCCTATTACTATAAATGCAGAACTTGTTTATCTTGTTTAAACTGTATAATGTTGTCATCATACTTGATTTTCATTTTTTAAAATGCCATGATCCCATTATTTACTATTCATGTTAAACCAACAAATGTCATTCTGACTATTTTGCAGGATGAGAATTTAGATGCACTTTTATATGTAGCCAGAAGCATATTTCCCATCAAAAACTGCCTATTAAACTTGTTTCCAAAATCTGTGTCCCTCAAACTAAGGTTGAACATAAATAATGCATGATGTTATCTATCAGGAAAGCTGTTTCAATCCAAGACTCTGAAAAATTCAGTTTACCAAGCAATTAGGAGATAAATTCTAGAAGAGGGAATTGGAAAATCTATGTCAAATCATGTACAATTAAAACATCATTAATTCTGCATAGGATTTATGCAGCCACATGGTTGTCTAACATAATAGTTAACTATGAAACTGTATGAACATAAGAATTTAGGGTAGAGAGGGTCAATAGAAAAGAAGGGCATATCTGTGCCTTCCATCGTATATCCCAAGGTCACATAAGCATAAGAGTCAAAACTGCATCTGAGGATCCATTGACTAGAGTCAATGGGGTAGTTCACAGAATCTGCAAGAGGTTGGATTAAAATCAAACATTAGAAGCTCAAAATCTGCCCCTAGGTCAGCCCAGCTCCAGCAGCCTGAGCTATCTTTGCCACTGAAATTCTAATGAGAAAGCAGAATCTAACCTAGAGTGACAATATAACGAAAATAAAATACCTTGTAAGTTCCTCTCTAAAACAAAAACTATTAAAGCCAACAATATAGAAAGCATTTGTGTTTGAAAGAATTAGTAGAGATGAATCAGATTTCATGATACATGCATATGACATCAGCAATTTCAAAGAAGTACAACTAATCAGCTTTGTAAACAAGATCTGTACACATATGATGGATACACACAAGTACACAAACGCATATATGTAAATGCACACTTGAACTTAGACCCATTGTAGCTGTTAATATAGTATCCAGGGTCTCTGGATAAGGAAGAGAAATTACAAAACACAACAATAATAATTCAAAATTGATTATCATATATCAGTTCCTACTTCTCTGCTATGTATTAAGACTCATCGCTGCCATGAGGAAGTTCATAACTGGCTATGAAGCTCCACAGGCCTAGCCTGACATCATCATTTCAGGGCTCCATTTCTTCGAACCAAATCTCTTATCTGAATTCCTTTCTGGTTCGCCAAAACAACTCTATTGAGGACTACCAGATGGCTCACAATTTATTAATTCTTTATTATACAAAATAATTAAATTCTTGGTTTTCTCAATTTCCTTCATTAAGATGAAGTAGGACCTACCCTATCATAATCGCATTCCCTTGGATTAAACCCCTGCTTTCCTGAAATGGAGAAATGTTTTCAATTGTTATTATTTTAGTTAGCATCACTTCTATGGATGAGAGAACTGAGACTCAGAGCTCCTGTAACTTGTATGACATCACTTAGACTTCAAAGTCTACTGTCTTTTCATTAATCACTTATTTGAAACCAATTTAGCAAACAAGAAGAGACCCCACACATGAACAGACCCTTATGTTAATATTTAGGGGAAAACTATTACATGGACTCCATATATTCAACATAATAAATATGATTGAGCACCATTAGGCAGATCCCTACAATTCAAGGCTATGTTCCACTAGAAGACATTGAACAAATAAACACACAATATACAATACAGTTAATGCTAAATGATACAAAGAGAAAGAACAAGACACTGTAAGTCAGTAACAGAGAAGACCCAGTTGAGAGTGCCATAAACTATTCTATGTTTTTGAAATACAATATAAAATTCTTTCAGAGAAATTTTTAATACCTTAAATATTAAGAAAAGCTTAAGAGCTACATGAGTCTAATAGACATATTTAACCATTTTGTTCCTCTCATTTTGAACCTAGGTCAAACAAAATATAGGCACATAAAAACAAGCAAGCAAAAACTACAGGCAACCACTCTGAATGAACCACCTACATTCTCGTCTCTACTCTCCAAGCTGCCAACTACAAGTTGAGTTTAAAACAGTGTACTTGTGCTGTGTTTATTCCTTTTTTTAAAAATTTTATTATGTTATGTTAATCACCATACATTACGTCATTAGTTTTTGATGTAGTGTTCCATGATTCATTGTTTGCATAAAACACCCAGTGCTCCATTCAATATGTGCCCTCTTTAATACCCATCACCAGGCTAACCCCCAACCCCCTCCCCTCTAGAACCCTCAGTTTGTTTTTCAGAGTCCATCGTCTCTCATGGTTTGTCTCCCCCTCCAATTTCCCCCCATTCGTTTTTCCCTTCCTACTAACTTCTTCTTTTTTTTAACATATAATGTATTATTTGTTTCAGAGATACAGGTCTGTGATTCAACAGTCTTACACAATTCACAGTGCTCACCATAGCACATACCCTCCCCAATGTCTATCACCCAGCCACCCCATCCCTCCCACCCCCCACCACTCCAGAAACACTCAGTTTGTTTCCTGAGATTAAGAATTCCTGATATCAGTGAGATCATATGATACATGTCTTTCTCTGATTGACTTATTTCACTCAGCATAATATACTCCAGTTCCATCCACGTCATTGCAAAAGGCAAGATTTCATTCCTTTTGATGGCTGCATAATATTCCATTGTGTGTGTGTGTGTGTGTGTGTGTGTGTGTGTGTATACATACATACACACCATACCTTCTTTATCCATTCATCTGTCGATGGACATCTTGGCTCTTTCCATAGTTTGGCTATTGTGGATATTGCTGCTATAAACATCAGGGTGTACGTACCCCTTCATATCACTACATTTGTATCTTTGGGGTAAATACCCAGGAGTGCAATTGCTGGGTCATAGGGTAGCTCTATTTTCAACTTTTTGAGGAACCTCGATAATGTTTTCCAGAGTGGCTGCACCAGCTTCCATTCCCACCAACAGTGTAGGAGGGTTCCCCTTTCTCCGCATCCCTGCCAACATCTGTCATTTCCTGACTTGATAATTTTAGCCATTCTGACTGGTGTGAGGTGGTATCTCATTGAGGTTTTGATTTGGATTTCCCTGATGCCGAACAACGTTGAGCACTTTTTCATGTGTCTGTTGGCCATTTGGATGTCTTCTTTGGAAAACTGCCTGTTTATATCTTCTGTCCATTTCTTGATTGGATTATTTGTTCTTTGGGTGTTGAGTTTGATAAGGTCTTTATAAATTTTGGATACTAGCCATTAATCTGATATGTCATTTGCAAATATCTTCTTCCATTCTGTCAGGTGTCTTTTGGTTTTGTTGACTGTGTTCTTTGCTGTGCAAAAGCTTTTTATCTTGATGAAGTCTCAATAGTTCATTTTTGCCCTTGCTTCCCTTGCCTTTGGTGGTGTTTCTAGGAAGAAGTTGGCTGAGGTCGAAGAGGTTGCTGCCTGTGTTCTCCTTTAGGATTTTGATGGACTCCTGTCTCACGCTGAGGTCTTTCAACCATTTGGAGTCTATTTTTGTGTGTGGTGTAAGGAAATGGTCCAGTTTCATTCTTCTGCATGTGGCTGTCCAATTTTCCCAACATCATTTGTTAAAGAGAATGTCTTTTCCCTACTTGACATTCTTTCCTGCTTTGTCAAAGATGAGTTGACCATAGAGTTGAGGGCCCATTTCTGGCTCTCCATTCTGTTCCATTGATCTATGCGTCTGTTTTTGTGCCAGTACCATACTGTCTTGATGATTACAGCTTTGTAATAGAGCTTGAAGTCCAGAATTGTAATGCTACCAGCTTTGCTTTTCTTTTTCAACATTCCTCTGGCTATTCAGGGCCTTTTCTGGTTCCATACAAATTTTAGGATTATTTGTTCCATTTCTTTGAAAAAAGTGGATGGTATTTTGGTAGGGATTGCATTAAATGTGTAGATTGCTCTAGGTAGCATTGACATCTTCACAATATTTGTTCTTCCAATCCATGAGCATAGAATGTTTTTCCATTTCTTTCATAAGTATTTTACAGTTTTCTGAGTACAGATCCTTTGCCTCTTTGGTTAGATTTATTCCTAGGCATCTTATGGTTTTGGGTGCAATTGTAAATGGGATCGACTCCTTAATTTCTCTTTCTTCTGTCTTGTTGCTGGTGTATAGGAATGCCACTGATTTCTGTGCATTGATTTTATATCCTGCCACTTTCCTGAATCCTGTATGAGTTCTAGCAGTTTTGGGGTGGAGTCTTTTGGGTTTTCCACATAAAGTATCATATCACCTGCAAAGAGTGAGAGTTTGGCTTCTTCTGTGCCGATTCGGATGCCTTTGATTTCTTTTTGTTATCTGATTGCTGTGGCTAGGACTTCTACTACTATGTTGAATAGCAGTGGGGATAGTGGACATCGCTGCCATGTTCCTGACCTTAGGGGGAAAGCTCTGTTTTTCCCATTGAGAATGATATTCCCTGTGGGTTTTTCATAGATGGCTTTTATAATATTGAGGTATGTACCCTCTATCCCTATACTCTGAAGAGTTTTGATCAAGAAAGGATGCTGCACGTTGTCAAATACTTTTTCTGCATCTATTGAGAGGATCATATGGTTCTTGTACTTTCTTTTATTAATGTATTGTATCACATTGATTGATTTGCAGATGTTGAACCAAACTTGCAGCCCAGGAATAAACCCCACTTGGTCGTGGTGAATAATCCTTTTAATGTACTGTGGATCCTATTGGTTAGTATTTTGGTGAGAATTTTTGCATCCATGTTCATCAGGGATATTGGTCTGTAATTCTTTTTGATGGGGTCTTTGGTTTTGGGATCAAGGTAATGGTGGCCTCATAAAACAAGTTTGGAAGTTTTCCTTCCGTTTCTATTTTTTGGAACAGTTTCAGAAGAATAGGCGTTAATTCTTCTTGAAATGTTTGGTAGAATTCCCCTGGGAAGCCATCTGGCCCTGGGCTCTTGTTTGTTGGAAGGTTTTTGATTACTGCTTCAATTTCCTTACAGGTTATGGGTCTGTTCAAGTTTTCTATTTCTTCCTGGTTCAGTTTTGGTAGTTGATACAGCTCTAGGAATGCATCCATTTCTTCCAGATTATCTAATTTGCAGGCATATAGTTGCTCATAATACATTCTTATAATTGTTTGTATTTCTTTGGTGTTGGTTGTGATCTCTCTTCTTTCATTCATGATTTTATTAACTTGGATCCTTTCTCTTTTCTTTTTGATAAGTCTGGCCAGGGGTTTATCAATCTTATTAATTCTTTCAAAGAACAAGCTCCTAGTTCCGTTGATCTGTTCTACTGTTCTTTTGGTTTCTATTTCATTGTGTTCTGCTCTGATCTTTATTATTTCTCTTCTCCTGCTGGGTTTAGGCTTTATTTGCTGTTCTTTCTCCAGCTCCTTTAGGTGTAGGGTTAGGTTGTGTATTTGAGACCTTTCTTGTTTCTTGAGAAAGGCTTGTATTGCTATATACTTGCCTCTTAGGACTGCCTTTGCTGCATCCCAAAGATTCTGAACAGTTGTATTTTCATTTTCATTTGTTTCCATGAATTTTTTTAATTCTTCTTTAATTTCCTCGTTGACCCATTTATTCTTTAGTAGGATGCTCTCTAGCCTCCATGTATTTGAGTTCTTTCCGACTTTCCTCTTGTGATTGAGTTCTAGTTTCAAAACACTGTGGTCCAAAAATATGCAGGGAATGATCC
This sequence comes from Neomonachus schauinslandi, assembly GCF_002201575.2. Classification (NCBI taxonomy): domain Eukaryota; kingdom Metazoa; phylum Chordata; class Mammalia; order Carnivora; family Phocidae; genus Neomonachus; species Neomonachus schauinslandi. The sequence goes on along the minus strand of NC_058410.1, from coordinate 23,552,791 downwards.
CAATCTTTTGATACCAGTTGAGACCTGATCTGTGACCTAGGATGTAATCTATTCAGGAGAATGTTCCATGGGCACTAGAGAAGAATGTGTATTCCGTTGCTTTTGGGGTGGAATGTTCTGAATATGTCTGTGAAGTCCATTTTCTCCAGTGTGTCATTTAAAGTCTTTATTTCCTCATTGATCTTTTGCTTAGATGATCTGTCCATTTCAGTGAGGGGGGGTGTTAAAGTCCCCCACTATTATTGTATTGTTGTTGATGTGTTTCTTTGCTTTTGTTATTAATTGCCTTATATAATTGGCTGCTCCCATGTTAGGGGCATAGCTATTTACAATTGTTAGATCTTCTTGTTGGATAGACCCTTTAAGTAGGATATAGTGTCCTTCCTCATCTCTTATTATAGCCTTTGGTTTAAAATCTAATTTGTCTGATATAAGGATTGCCACCCCAGCTTTCTTTTGGTGTCCATTAGCATGGTAAATGGTTTTCCACCCCCTCACTTTCAATCTGGTAGTGTCTTTGGGTCTAAAATGAGTCTCTTGCAGACAGCATATCAATGGGTCTTGTTTTTTTATCCAATCTGATACCCTGGGTCTTTTGATTAGGGCATTTAGCCCATTTACATTCAGGGTAACTATTGAAAGATAGGAATTTAGTGCCATTGTATTGCCTGTAAGGTGATGGTTATTGTATATTGTCTGTCTTCCTTTCTGGTCTATGTTACTTTTAGGCTCTCTCTTTGCTTAGAGGACCCCTTTCAATATTTCTTGTAGGGCTGGTTTTGTGTTTGCAAATTCCTTTAGTTTTTGTTTGCCTGGAAGCTTTTTATCTCTCCTTCTATTTTCAATGATATCCTAGCTGGATATAGTATTCTTGGCTGCATATTTTTCTCATTTAGTGCTCTGAATATATCATGCCAGTCCTTTCTGGCCTGCCAGGTCTCTGTGGATAGGTCGGCTGCCAATCTAATGTTTCTACCATTGTAGATTACAGATCTCTTGTCCTGAGCTGCTTTTAGGATTTTTCCCTTTGTCTCTGAGACTTGTAAGTTTCACTATTAGATGTCGGGGTGTTGGCCTATTTTTATTGATTTTGAGGGGGGGTTCTCTGTGCCTCCTGGATTTTGATGCCTGTTCCCTTCCCCAAATTAGGGAAGTTCTCTGCTATAATTTGTTCCAATATACCTTCTGCCCCTCTCTCTCTTTCTTCTTCTTCTGGGATCCCAATTATTCTAATATTGTTTCATCTTACAGTATCACTTATCTCTTGAATTCTGCCCTCGTGATCCAGTAGTTGTTTATCTCTCTTTTTCTCAGCTTCTTTATTTTCCATCATTTGGTCTTCTATATGACTGATTCTCTCACCTGCCTCATTTATCCTAGCATTTAGAGCCTCCATTTTTTATTGCACCTCATTAATGGCATTTTTGATTTCAACTTGGTTAGATTTTAGTTCTTTTATTTCTCCACAAAGGGTTTCTCTAATATCTTCCATGTTTTTTTTCAAGCCCAGCTAGTATCTTTATAATTGTCCTTCTGAACTCTAGTTCTGACATCTTACTAATGTCTGTATTGATTAGGTCCCTGGCAGTCTGTACTGCCTCTTGTTTTTTGGTTTTTTTTTTGAGGTGATTTTTTCCATCTTATCATTTTGTCCAGAGAACAGATGAATGAGAGAACAAAATGCTAACAGGATAACAATGACCCCAGAAAAATATACACTAAACAAATTAGAAGAGACTTGAAACTGGGGGAAAAGAAAGGGAATGAAAGAAAAAAGAAAAAGAAAAAGATTAAAAAAAAAGAATATGATCAAATACGATCAGGCTGGTGAATAGATCAGTGCCACACACTAGATTTTGGGTGTACTTTGGTCTGTTAGAAGAAAGTGCCTCCCAAAATTTTAAAGAAAGAAAAACTTATATATGTACAAAAATAAGGGTAAGTACAATGAAGGGATGGGATATGACTGTAAAGATGAAAATTATAAAAGATTTTATAAAAGGAATTGATAAGAAGTTGGTTGAAAAAAGAAGAGGATTAAAAAAAAAGGGAGTGAATGTGATCATGCAGGAGACTAGAAAAAAGCCATACACTAGAGATTTAGGATATATTTTGATTTGTTAGAAAAAACTGTATCTCAAAATTTTAAAGAGAGAACAACTTATATATATACCAAAAATAAGGTTAACTACTATGAAGGGATAGAATATGACTCTAAAAATGAAAAATAAAAAAGATTTTTAAGAAAGGGATTGATAAGATGTTGGTTGAAAAAGGGAAAAAGAAAAATTCAAAAAAAGAAAAAGAAAAAGAAAAAAATTTTAAAAATTAACTTTGAAAGACTAAAGAATCAGGGGGGAAAAAAGCCATGAATTCTATGTGCAGTATTCCCCTAGTGCTGGTGTTCTGTCGTTCTGATTGATCAGTAAACTTGGTCTTGGCTGGCTGTTCTTGCTGATCTTCTGGGGGAGGGGCCTGTCGCAGTGAGTCTCAGGTGTCTTTGCCAGAGGCAGAATGCCCCACCCTTGCCAAGGGCGGGCTAAGTAATCTGCTCAGGTTTGCTCTTGGGAGCTTTTGTTCCCTGCAAGCTTTCCATACAGCTTCAGAGGATGGGAGTGAAAATGGTGGCCTCCCAATCTCCACCCCAGAAGAGGTAAGAACTTGGGGCCCCACTCCTCAATGCGCCCCCAGAGAAAAGCAGTCAATCACTCCCATCTCCCCAGTCTCCGGCCGCACTCTGTGCTCACCCGGCCTGTGATGGAGCATTTCTATCTCTGGCACCCGACCCCGTGTGGAGTCTCCAAACACAGCAGATCCCTGGGGTGAGCTCCCACGCCATTCCTCCCGGGGGAGGAAGGGGCGTCTCCCCAGATCTGCCGCTTGTTGGGTCCCTGCTGGAGGAGCAGGGGCCCGACTGTGCTGCAGATCACAGTTTATGGCAAACCCGAGCTGAGAGCCTGTGCCTCGGCTCTGTCTCTGCAGCCGGCTTCCCTGCTCCAACACCTGGGAGCTCTGCCACTCAGGCAGCCCCGGTCTTTCTGTGACCCCAAGGGTCCTGAGACCACACTGTCCCAGCAGGGCTTCCAGCCCCTGCTTAGCCACCAGTGACATCCCTCAGCGGAGCCGACTTCTAAAAGTTCCGATTTTGTGCTCTGCAGCTCTATCACTTGCCAGAAGCGGCCCACGGAGGCCCCCTCCCCCGCCGTCTATCCTCCCGAATATCGCCTCAGATTCACTTCTCCGCACGTCCTACCTTCCAGAAAGTGGTCGCTTTTCTGTTCAGCGAGTTGCTGCTACTCTTTTCTTCAATTTCCTGTTGAGTTCGTAGGTGTTCAAAATGGTTTGATCCATATCTAGCTGAATTCCTGGGACCAGACGAAATTTAGGTCTCCTACTCCACCGCCATCTTGCTCCTCCAGCTGTGCTGTGTTCATTCCTATGACAGATTTCAAAGGGATGGTTGCATCTTCATTGCTACTTTGCTTTCTTACATGAGTTTTGTGTTGTGCTTTTTTCCTCCAGAGAGATCTTATAGAGCCTTTTGTTGTAAAACAGAATGATAATGATATTATATACTGCTTCTAATGCAAGCCTTATTTTGCTTAACTTCTCCCTTAGAGGATTTGCTGTCACAGAGTAAGAAATAGTTGTGGAATGCTGTGTCTTTGTCTAAATACCATCTTGTTTAATTCCTTTTTTTTGTTATTGCTTTTTCCTCAAAATGTCAGTAAAGTTTGTCTTGCATCCAGGAAATTGTAAGACTAATTACTTGTTTCCATTCTTGTAACATGTTGCAAAAAATATTACTATACAGCTTGTCATGGACTAAAGTTTGTGTTCCCCAAAATTCCTGTGTGGAATCCCTAAACCCCAATGTGGCTGTATTTGGAATAGGATCTCTATGGAAGTAATTTGACTTAAATAATGTCATAAGGGTGGGACCTGGCCCAACAGGATTAGGGCTCCTATGACAAGAGTCACCAGAGAGCTCCTTCTCTCTCTGCACACACAGAAGAAAGGCCATGGAAGAACACAGTGAGAAGCTGTCTGTCTACCAGGCAGGAAGAGAGTGATCTCACCAAAAACCAAATCTGCTGGCACCTTGATCTGGGACTTCTAGCCTCTAGGGTATGACAAAACACATTTCTTTCTGTTTTTTAAGCCATGTAATCTGTGGTATTTTGTTATGGCTGCCCAAACACACTAATACCCAACTCTTGGAAAAGTCACTAAAACTACCATATTATAAATCCAATGGGCATTCTTAAGTTCTCATCATACATAAACTGTTTCATTCCTATTGACTGAACAAATACTTTTGAATACCCACCACTGTGTTAGACACAAAGAACACTGAAGTGAACAGAAGTTGGAGGTCTCTATACTCATGGAGCTTATATTCTAGAAAGTGAAAGAATGACAAAAGACATCAAGCAAATGAATAAAAATAATATCAAATAGTGGTAAGTTCTATGATGACAATAATTGTGTTACTTGATGACTCTGTTCCCTTGAAACATTTTGTTGTTGTTATTATTCTGGCTTTTTCCTTCACATCTCTGGCCATTTTTTTCTTTCTCTTAGGTTCATGTTCTGGCTTGTGTTCTCCTAACCATAATTTAGATATTGCCAGTCTTCTAGTCCTGATCTTGAGCATTATCATCTTCAAATATGACATCATATTTGTTTATATATTTCAAATAACTCTGAATTTTATACTTTCAGCTTAGACCCTTCCTTGGGGATGTACATATCCATGTCTTCCCTTGAATATCTTAAATACATCTCAATCTGGTTTGTTCTCAAAAGGCCTGAAGATATCCTAGAAAAAATGTCTCAGCCACCATAATTAATTAATCATTTATTCAAATCCTAAGTATCTTCCAAAACATTTCTTCTCAAATCTTGGTTGTTTCTTGACTACACTGCTGGAAATCTCAAATAGTTTCCCTCCCCCCACTCATTACTCCATCCTGTTGTGGATCCAGTGTTCTTTTTGTAAATGAAAATATGATTATGGTGTTATCCTATAAAAGACACATCCAATTGCTTTTAAAATAATGAATAAAACATTTAAAATATTCTAAAAGATGTGAAAAATCTCTAGAATCTTTTAAAATGTTATTTTCTAATCTCCTCCCTCTCTAAACTCCACACAGGTCTTTCATTTTTTTAGACGCACCATTCTCTTTCCCACCTCCAAGCTTTTGAGCAGGCTTTTCCTTCTGCTTGCGAAAAGATTTTCCCAACTGTATTGCATAATTAGGTACCTAGTCATCCTTAACATTTCAACTCTAATTTATTTCTCCATGAAAACATTCCCTACTCCACCTCCTAACATTACAGACAAAACCCTCCATACTCATTAAACTTTACACATCCTGAGAGGAGAAAGAGGCAATAATCAAATAAAATAAGTAGAATATCAGCAATCCAGAAATTTCACTCTAGAACATATAACCAACAGAAATGTATATATTTCAGGTCGATACATAAAATTATCAAAGACATATACACTAGTGTTTATAGCAATATGATTAGTCCACCACTAGAAAAATCCCAAATGCTCATCTACAAGAGAGTGAGTAAATTACAGTGAATTCAGTGAATTCATATAAAGGAATATCATTCAGCAATCTGCATGCAGCAAATCTGCATATACCAACAGTAATGAATCTCACAAATGTAATATTTAATGAGATAATAAGAGAATATAAACTTTCTGTCTTATTCCATATATGGAGAGTTCAAAACTAGACAAAAATCCACGCTATTAGAAATCAAGAGAGTGGTTACCACCGTTTTGGGTAGTGGTGACAGAAGAGGATAATGAAGAGTTTCTTGGGTTGTAGTGATATGCTGTTATTTATTTTTGGTGTAGGTTCTATGGGTTTGTTCATGCACTAGGCTGAACTTTTATGGTCTGTGACTCTGCTGCCATACTTCAAAGAAATTATTTAAAATATATATGTTAGATGCTAATTACATTGAAAAAACCAAGCAAAAAATGAAAATAGACATGGGAGGATCATGGTTTGGTAGCATTGGTGGCTATTTTAAATAGGGTAATAAGAAAACATCTCACTGAAGTGACTTTTCATCAGAACTATGAAAGTGAGGGAAAAAGTTATGTAAACATCTGGGAAAGAGTGTTCGAGCAAGAGGAAACATCAGTGCAAACTTCCCTGAGATGGTTGTCAACCTAACAATTTCAGTGAACAATGAGGGAGCCAGAATAGCTAAACGGCAGGATCAAGAGTGGGAAAGGATAGAATTAGGACATGAATTTAATAGGGAAGTAAAGCTTGAGATTTCAAGGTCTTTTCATTTGAAGAGCTTTGAACTTGTCAGAGTTAGGCTTCCCAGTAATCACACTTTTGTAAAGCCCCTTTCCACACTGAAGCCAGAACCTGTGTAAGCAATAGTGTGGCATTCAAAACTTAGTCATAAAATGTCTTGCTTCTATCTAGGTCTTTTGGAATGTTCACTCTTGGGAAGTTAACTACAATAAGAAGTCTACCTTGATTGAGACTTGTATATTCTAAGGAAGCCCAAGCTATCCAATGGAGAAGCTGCATGTTGAGAGAGATTCTGGTCAGCCCCATGCTGCTCTGGCCATTCACACTTACTGCACATGTGAGTGCAGAAGTCATCTTGAATGTCCAGTTCCATCAAACCTTCTATGAATCTAACCCCAGCTGCCTTAGACTGAAACCGCATGAAAGACTTCAAGAGCCATGCATCCAAACCTAGCCAGTCCCAAACATAAGAGATAATCAACTGTGCTTTTAAGCCACTAAGTTTTGAGGTGGTCTATTACTTTCAACAAGTAATCAAAGTAGGATTTTTCTCTAAGTGAGATAGAAAGCCATTGGAAGATTCTGAGCTGAGAAATGACATGTTTTCAAGGACCACTCATTGATGCTATGTTGTGGAAAGACTACAGGAGCTGTTGGAGGGCAATAGCAGAAGTAGGAAGACTGTTTAGTAGGTTATTACTCTCTTTGCACTTATAACCATTAATCACAGTTTTAATTAACTAATTTATTTTGTAACCTTGTAATATATTTCTTTCTGCTACGTTATAGCTTTATGAAAGTAGGGAACATGTGGATCTTAATCATTCACAAATCCTCAGTGTCTGGTAGATGACCAATAATAATTTACTGAAGGAAATTATAACGGTTTGAATGAGTGAATGAATGAATGAATGAATGAAATGAATGCTTTAGGTGCTTGACTAAATAAAGACTTTGTTCCTGGATGTTATTTGTGTTTTTGGTTCCTCATTGTTTTCTAATTTCCATTTCTGTTTTTTTTTTTTTTAACTTAATGTCTGGTTTTAAAAATAAACACACAAATAATGCATGAAAATGAGACTTTGGTAAGCATTGACTGAAGAATTTGAATACAGAATAATTTTCACATTTTTAAATCCAAATGCAGATATTTCAGGAAATGAGACAAAACTCTGCACTGAAATACATATTTCTTTCTCTTGAACAATTTAAAGTCTACAGCTTATTAATACATTTTCTATAATACTTTGTAGAATGAAACTGATCATGAATGAAATATCCTGCAAAATCAAAGGGATCAGCACTTTGGAAAATTGCAACAGAATAAAAATTGGCTTATTCCCATATGGCAGATAAAGAGATCACTGCTAAGAGGACATAGAAAATAATATTCAAAAAAGAAGAAAATTAAATATCCACATATCCAATCCCATCAGTTTCAAGAACTATCCACTTAACCACAATTTATCTTTGTCTTATTTTAAATTATTTGTAAATGATTTATTTTACTGTATATGGTTTTACATTTCCACATCTTCCCATCATTACTATAGGCCATTGTTTTACCTGAGCTTCAAGAAGTGATACCAGCGCTGTCTTAGGATGAGCTTCAGATATCAATGACAGGATATTAAATCATGAGGTGTGGAAGAGTTAGCTTTACAGCAAGAACTTTCTCATATCCACTTTCTTATTCTGTCTTCCCTATTTCTATATCCCCCAAATCTGTTCTAAGACATGTTCTCCTGTTTGCTGCCAGAAAATATTGGCAAGGTCCTATACCATTTTTAGTTAATAATCTCTTTCTTCTCAAAGAAGATACTGTACTTTCCTAGTTGGGCCAGGTGACATCTTCATAACATCACACTGGTCTAGTATGTCAATGACACCATACTATTCAGAAGCATAAGCAGAAACTGCCAAGTACTATGTACATGAGGGTTAGCCACATGTGGACCACAGTAGAGGAAATAAACCCTAAAAACATATAGGGTGCCTGCCACACTAGTGAAGTATTTAGCAGTCCTGTGATGTGGGGCATGATAGGACATTCTCTCTGTTCCAATTATCCATTGCTACATAATAAATCAATATAACACGTTGTGACTTAGAAAAACAAGAACTATTTATTTTGCTGATAAATCTGCAATTCAGCAGGAAATGGCCAAACTCACTTCTGTCTGCTCCATGCAGGATCAGCTGGGGCTGGAGGCTCACTCACAAAACTAGCAAGTTAAGGCCGGCTGGTACCTGTGAACTCAGTTGGAATTGTCAGCTGGAGACCTCAGTTCCTTTTTACAGGGACCCCTCCTCAGGACTTCTTGATATTTCTCACAACACAGCAACTAGGTTCCAAGAGTGAATGCCCAAGAGCCCTGGACAGAAGCTACAAATATCACTTGACCGCAAAAGCCCTGGAAAGTTAGTTTTGCTGAATTATATTCATACGGTAAGTAATTAAGGCCAACCCAAATTCAGGGGAAAGGGAATTGGATTCAACCTTTCAATGAAAGGAATAGCAAAATAAAATTACAGCTATCTTTTAGCTACCGTGTCATCCACAGAAAATGGTAAATTACTGCACTTTGAAAATTCTACAACTAAAATAGCAATAAAGCTGTTATAAGACCTCTTCGGATTTTGGGAATAGCACATTCTACACCTTGAAGGACTGCTCCATCTCATTTATTGAATGGCCTGAAGAGATGTAAGTTTAGAGGGGAGCCCAGAGCAAAAAAGTTCAGAGTACAGCACAAGTACTGGGTCCATATGACCTTGTCACTTGGGCTATATGACCCAGCAGATCTCCTGGGTTCTACAGTTATGAGTGGTAGAAAAGAACCCATGCACAGTTTTTGGTAAGCCTTATAGGAGAATTATAGCAGACAGCCCCAAGATGCTGGGGCAAGGCTGTCTGCGGCAGAGGCCTAATCAGGTTTAGCAAAGTAGCTACTGGTATGACACTTGACCCTAAGACTGGTTTCTTGACTATGGGACATAAAATAATTATGCAACTACCACCATCTTTCATAAGCTGGTTACTGTCGGATCAACCAAATTATATGATGGAAATGGTATATTCAAAGTGGATCATGAGCAGTTTCTAAGGGCAGAAGATTCTCTTATTACTTCTGTTGTATGGACACTAATCCCTGAGCTTACTCCTGTATCTTCAGAAGGTTCTTTACAATCAGCTAGTAGAGCAGGGGGAAAACCCAGGCCTGGTTCATGAATGGATCACAATAGTTGCAGTGACTAAAAAACAGTTATATTATACTGCCATTTCTCTCAAGGAGACAATGGTGAGGAGAAATCTCCCAAGTTTGCAGATCTTTAAGCAGGTCACCTGGACGGATGACTCATCAAGAGGAGTTCAGCCAGCCTCTTTGTTCATACACTCCAGTGCTTATACATTGGGCCCAAGGATGAAACAGCCATGGTGACATAATACATGAGCTCCCAGCAAGGACTCTCTCTTGCTAAGGTGGTACTAGGTATCACTGTTATTGAATGTCAAACCAGTTGAAAGCAGAGACCAATGTGGAGTCCTTGTTGCTGTATCATCCATCAAGGAGACCAACTAGCTGCTTGGTAGCAAGTTGAAAATATCAGACCAGTTCTATCCTCAAGGGAGTAGTGATTTGTTCTTACCTGTTATGGGCATAGAACTGCCTTTCTTTCCCATAGCATCTTGGACAGCATCACTGTTAAAGGACTTATAGAGTGTCTGTTACATCACCATAAAATATCCAAAACCTCTCCTTGGATCAAGGGTTCTACTTTAAAGGAAAGGAGGGATAACAATGGTAAATAAGTATATGCTGTTTCTACCATTTCATACATTATGTGGCTTTCTAAGGTCAGAGATAAGGCAACAGCTTGAGGATGACCCTTTTGGCTTTAGGACATTGTCTTTCAAGGTGAAGTATATTATTTGAACCAGTGACTATTATGTAGGACTGTGTTCTTAACAGCTAGGAAACACGAGTCCAGGGCGAAAGTGGTAGGATTAGGATTGGTCCTTATCATCATCATTCCCAGTTACCCACATGAAGAATTGGTGATTTCCATGCCTGCAAACCTGCGGCTCTTCTGGACTGAAGATCCTAGTTCTTGGAGTGGAGAGGGAAGAAGAATGTATTCTATCAGCATCTTTGGTAAGAGTTCTCACCCCTGACAGATAGCAGCTCAATAAATATTTGCTGGTTGAGAAAGTAAGTATGTGTGTTGGGGGGGAGGATTTTTTCTGTGCTCTGCCTATGTCTTCCATGCCCTTGTATTCTTTTACCTGAGCTTTTTAAGGCTCTCCTGTCCTTGGCTCTCTGAACCTGTCTTTTGGAATTTGTTTTAGTTCTCTGCTTGTAGATAAGGTTTGGTATTCTCTTTCTCTTACTGATGCTGAAGTTGTGGGCTATATGTAGTTTTATTTGCTGTCTTTGCTGATTTCATGTTTATTTATTGCTTTGTTTTGTTTATTCCAGGGAGTGTGATGGAGTATTGGAATCAGATCATCACATTATCCTCCAGACCTAGAGGCTTTCTTCAAGTACGTATTTATAAATTTCTTCAAACTATCTGTGGGGAATATATTACACAAAAAGGACAAACAATTCTACCGTTAAATTGTTTGTTCAAAATATTTAAGATTGTATGTTGCTTTTATAATTATAATTCAAAACAGATATTTTATAGATGTTTAACAATAACAATTTATATTAAACATAATTTTTTGTTTCCCTAGCCATAAAGTTTTATCTTTTGGTAGGTCTATAAAATTATTCATTTTAACAACCACAATGGGATTTCATTTGATTGATCTTTTACTAGTATTTCTGTAACTATCACATCAGGTGACATAAAATGTAACCTAATATAATCTATTTTTTTATTTCACTGCTTGAGGGAATCACATCTTATTTTAAAGTTTTTAACCATCACTCAATACAAAGTAGTATATTAGGAGCCTCAACTGGTTTCCTATTGCCTATTAAGAATTAAAACAAATTGAAAGAAAGTCTGAGTTTATTTTCACCTGATGTTATTGTGCCAACATTTGTTTTCACATAATACAAACAAGGTATTCATGAAAACAATGATTCAACAAGCAATTGATTATATATTCCATTGTTATACCTCTTGTATTGTTCTTTAGAGTTGGTGAGTTATATTCAAATCCCAGCTCTGATATTTAATAGCTGTATGATCTTGATGAGTTATTTATCTTCTCTGACACTCAATTCTCTTATTTGTAAAAATGACAATATTAATCCTAGAGGCTATTTTAAGGAGTGAATTTAGATGAGTAAGTGAAAGTATTTAACATGTTGCCAGTGGTAGGCCTTAATAAATATTTAGTTGTTTCTTCCTATTTAACTGCCTATCATCTTCTTTCTTGTTTTTCCAACTTTCCTCCTTACTTGTGTTATTTAAATTTTACTTTAATTATGGAGGTATATATAATATACCACTCATACACATATATATCAGTCCAAATTTAATATCATTTTGATATTTTGTCCTTTCCCTGGAGGGCAATGACACATACACTATTTTTAAAAATAGTATACTACATACTATATAGAATGTAACTTTTATGCATCTCCTCCTGGAGCACCAAATCTTGAAGGAAAAAATAATATATCACTATAAAAATATGCTTTTATTTTTAGTTTATCTCTGTATTAATTTGCTAGGGCTTCCATAACAGGTACCACAGACTAGGTAGCTTAAACAATAGAAATTTATTTTCACAATTTTTGAGGCTAGAAGCCCAAGATCAAGGTGTCAGCAGGGTTGGTTTCTTTGGAGGGCCATAAAGGATGTGTTATCTCCTTGTTTTACAGATGGCCATCTTCTTGTATCTTCACATGGTCTCTCCCCCCATATATCTGTGACCAAATTTTCTCTTCTTATAAGGACACCAGTTTCATTGACCTAATGCCTACCCTAATGACCTCATTTTAACTTAATCTCCTCTGTAAAAAGCCTATCTCCAAATACAGCCACATTCTAAGATACTTGTGGTTACAACTTCAACATAATTTTTTTTTTTTTTCGGCCCATAATGACTCCTCAGAGGCCCCAGAAGCCCTTTTCTAGCTCATCAGTCAACTCCCCCCCATTCTTAAAATACAATTCCAACCATCCTCAATGTCCAAAAACTAACAGAGAACAATTAATCTATCAGATGCTAACTTTGTCAACATTCCTATCTACAAATTCATCTAAATCTGAATCCACTCTCCCTTATTTCTCCCATTCTCAAAAACATTGCCTCCCTTCAGCTCATTCTTCTTCCTGTTCTCATGATCTGATCTTTTGCCCACTCATGTCAAAACTTGCTCCAACAGTCCTTTTCTTATGTTTGCCACTTCTTCCCACTTCCTGGAGCTTGATCACTTTTCTTTACATACAGCACCCAGGCTCCTCCACCCTGTAATTCTGTCACTCTTCTGTTCAAAGCAAAGCACCTGAAAAGAACAGCCCACACTTATGGACTACAAAACAGTCTGTGCTTATTAACCACATTCCCTCTTCCCAGCCACACTCAATTTTTAGTGCACTGTGGAACTTCTACCACAATTTCTCCACTGATACCTCTCTAGTAAGTTTACCAACGATACCTACATACAAGTTCAATGAGTTTGTTCAGTGACGTCATCTAGCTTTATCAGCCTTTGACATATGATAACATTGGTAATTCTTTTTCCTCACAATGCCTTTTGGTGACTCCTTTTCCACTTAAAAGAAATTCAGTCTATCTTCAAAAGTTTCGATCTTAGCCCTTCTCTTTCTCTATTGAAAAAAATATACCTGCAACCATAGATCCTTTTTTTTTATTTGACCCTCTAATATATTTCTTCATTCCATACATTTTTTTTCTGGTTTCTAGAATCATATACTGAACTACCTACTTTGAAAATTATGTATTGTAAAGGAACCTAAGAGTTAAAGGGCTAAAGTGTTTACCTGTAAATCTCCTTATCCTCGGATCCTTTTTATGGTAAACCCAACTCAATCTACCTAGTTTAACAAATCAGATATGAGATATGCTGACTTTTTCTTTGTCAAAACTTTAAATTCTACGAGTGATTAATGTTCATCATATTTGCCACATCTTTCCACCCCCACTACTACCATGTTAGTTCGAAACCTCATTATACCAAAGTAGGACTGATGCAGTGCTTACCTAACTGCTTTCCAAGCTTTGGTTTTTACTTTATCTTCCATGTGGTAGACAGATATTTTCTAAAATAAAAAAACTTGTTCATGTCACACTGTTATTTAAAGTGTTTTATTGGTGCCTAAAGCTTATAAGATATAGTATAAAATGAAAGTCTGGTAGAGAAGACCTTGATAATATTGTTTTTAAGTGTATCTCCGGTTATGTCTCTACATTCTCTATACTTCTATGATCTCTGTAGTTCTGTAGGGGACATTAGTTTGATATTAATGAGCCTCCATTAATGCTACTCCTTATGCTAGAATAGCTTCTCTGAGGCCCCACTTTTTCCTTGGATCCTTCAAGATTCCTAAACGTTATATCTCTTATGAAGAATTTCTACCATGCACATACCTTACCTTCCTCCCCAGGGAAGACTAACTATACTGTTCCTTTTCATCATCATTTATCTTTTCAAAGTATCACCTCTAACTTTGGCATACATGTTGTCGATCTATTACACAGCAATCCCTGAGGTTAGGGATCATGCATTACTTAATAATTATAACTTTGTTTTATGGTGCCTGTCACATAATGGATACTCAATGAATATTTGTTAAATACGTTGAATTAAAAGATCTTTGTGGGCATTAATTCCAAATGTCTGTATAATGAAGGAGTCCCTTCTACAATATTTCACAAAGATGTTGATTCATCCAGTGTTTGAAAACTTATATATCTCATTTCTTTTGATTTTATTTCATTATGTCACTTAAAAAAATATTTATTAAAGACCAATCTACTGGTATGCATTTGGGTTATAAATTGCATAGGAAATCAGTTTATCAATCCTAATTAAATAACATGTCCTATTTAAAAAAAATTAAAGATTGTAGTTTAATATAGGTTAACCAACATGGTAATGCAATTATCAGTAGTAGTAAGTACATTATAGTTTTCAGTTTAAGATATTATCATCCATGACCCTCTACATAGGGAATTCACAACTGGGGTATCATGTGCAAGCCTAAATATCTTAGAAAAGAAATATTGATGAACTAGAGCTCTAGGAAGAGGGTTTTTGGAGTTGAGAGGCAAGTAGAAACCGTACATGGTAGAAGTGTAATATATACATATTTAACTTATATTTTCCTTCCCCTTAACTTATATTCACCTTCCCCAAAGATGTCACTTCACTCATTTCTTTAATCCTTACAAGAAGAAACAAGCATTAGATGTATTAAGCCTAGAGAAACTTGGTATTAAAACAGAATGGCATAAGCCCTATAGGCAATTCAGGATACTTTAGAATTTTTAGAATTTTTCATTCATTTTCCATTCACCACTGTGGATTTGTTAGTCACATATGAGATAAAATAGCTTGATTCACAGACAGCTACATGTAGACTTTGCTTTTGTTGTTTTTGTCATAGTTTTCCAATACAATATTGCATGCATTTAACAATGTATCCATGTTATATGGATGGTGAAAGGGATTTCAAATGTAATTTTTATTTTAATTATGTTCATTTCCACCATTCTTGCTACCTTCTCAATCTAAACTACCATGCAAGCTGTAATATGAGAAATTCTTGAGAATCTTGTTAGTTAAAACTGGAGAAGAGATGAGTTGAAAGGAAAATGATAAATGTATTCAAATACTTAAAGAATATCAAATCATGCTCTGGAGAGTGGGGAATAAGAATTTGAACAATTGTGAAAGTCACAAGGAGACACATTTCTACTTTACAGGAAGAAAATGAGTTAACAAGACAGGACTTAACTTTGCTTTAGTGGTGGAACTGAGCTAGATATATATACATAGTTACATACACATAGTTAACATTATATATATTATATACTTATACACATTATATAAATATGTATAATACTATATATAATATTACATATGTATACCTTTATTCATTTATTCATTCATTCATTCATTCATTCTCTGGATCCAATACCCACCATTATCAATCTTCTCCTTTCTTTTTTTTTTTTTTTAGGATTCTATTTATTTATTTGACACAGAGAGAGAGAGAGCACGAATAGGAGAACAGACAGTGAAATAAGAATGAGATCAGAGTATCCCCTGGCTCCCACCTAGGAGTGAGAAGGGGATGGCATCATCTTTCAGTCGAAGTTTGCAGTTACTATCAGGCAGCTCTCTCTGCATAGGTCTCTGTGCCTCTTCTTCCAGTTACTTTTCCCTCTCCTTACCACTTAGGCCTTGGGAGGTCTCCTCTACTATGGTCCAAGCCCAAGGATATTGTGTTATTGAGCATGATTTTTCTACACCCTCCCACTGCTTATAAATAGTCCCCTATTTAAATCTTTTCAGACTATCCCAATTTGTATATGACATCTGTTTCCTGCTGTGACATTGATTGATATAGGATCCCTTTGAAAATTTTATGAATGCTAAAAACTTCACTTCCAGAAAAAAAAAAAATATATATATATATATATAATTACAATTCTCTATTTCTCTGTTCATGAACCCAACCAAAACTGTGTATTCATAAATATAAAAAAGAACTAAAGTAACATTTTGCAGCATTAAACAGAGAGATGGTGTGTCCACTCAATTTCACCGAACAAGGAAATTAATATCAACCCATAGATAATATCAACTAATCTAACAACCGTACAAAATACAGATTTCTTCTGAATATCTGGTGGGTGAATCATTGTCCACATGAAAAGCAGAAGATAAAACGTAATTCTCTCAATTCTTTTGACCTTGGCTGACATTTCTGACCTTTCCAGCCACTAAATGACTTCTGTTATAGTTGGAAAGCTCTTTTGCCACGGTTTTTCAAAGACCATTTATGATCTTTTGACAAGTGTAAATTTGATTCCATAGATTCTACTATAATAAAATGTCAACTTTACTTTTTTGGGCTGTATTTTTAGAATACATATTCATCATTTGATATTATCTCCTCATATCCATGCAGCAGATAGAATACTAATAGCACAATGCGTGAGCAGAGGCTTCCGATTAATCTGGAGCTTGAAGAATGCAGGAGAACATTTCTAGACAGCATCAGAATGGAAGGCGTCCTTGCCTTGCCACTCACAGTGATTGCTAAAGGAATGCGCTATTGTTAACAGGGCTCCCATGAGAGGAAAAGCAGCTTTAGTGTCATTATAAGAGTCTCTTCTCAAGTACTGAGAATAAATGCTAAGACAGGGAAGCCAATGGCTAATGAAATGCTCACCCTTAACCAGGGCAGGCCTACAGTAAAATTACGAAGCAAGTGGACTTGGTCTTTTACCTCTTGCCATATCTCCTATGGAGATCTAAGATATTCTTTGCTGACACTTTTTAAATTCTCCCTTTGAACAAACATTTGTTTTGCCTGTGCTGCCCTTTCAAAGCTTATTTCTTTAGCATTAAACTTATCTTTGGGTATCAGCTGGTAAAAGATTAATGAGTATATTTACATTTTGATAAAGATTTTTAAGGTCCCTGTCCTTGACATGCCCCAAAAATATTTATTGATAAAATGTCAGAATTTCAAAGAAATGACCTCCTATAGAATGTTATCTACTACAGGCCTTGCACATCTGGTTTCACAGCCAAGCATTTCTTCATGTATCATTCTATTTCTTTAATTCTCTGGGACATTAGAAGCTGTCCTTGAACCCTGCTCCATCCCCACCCCACTTCATCACACAGCTCAGGTTAACTTTAAAACAGTCCGCAAGACATATTTGAAAAGCTGTAAGGAAGATTTCAAGGAAAAACCCTAGTAACGATATTTAAATTTTAAAAAGTTAAAGCTACATTTTAGAAAAGCAAAGAAAACTAGTTGGCAAACTGTCCCCATCCTACAGAAAGATGTTAGGTAGTAATGCTTAACTGTGGATTCTATCCTGTAATCCCGCAAAATTTATACTGATTGTGCTAGCAAATTTCTTCTTCCTCCTGGAAAAATCCAAAGAAGTCAAGGTTCTGAAAGAAGGAATTTTGAGAAAGGTTTTATTAATCATGACTTTGAATAATTTATTCAAAATTCAAGTATGTTTTTAGCCAGACACTGAGCTAGGTGTTATAGGAAGAAGGAGAATATCTAGCATGTGCCCAATCTGGAAAAATGTACTTGTACTCAGCAATAGATTAGAAAGAACTATAAATTACTCTAGAGTAATGTAATTCATTTCAAGTATCTCAAGATTACGCAAAGTGCTATCAGATTTCAAAGGAGGAAATGAGGGAACATTCAGAGGAAAGAGATCAATACAAAACTACATTTTTCTATTCATTAAAAACCCTCTAATTATATACACTTCAAAACAAGACACATATGCTGTGTTCAAACAAAATCAGCCATTTTAATTCTCATTGCATTTTTCACAGGTGTTATTTTTTCTTATATTATCAGTAGATTTAACTAGTAAATATGATTGACTTCTGTCTGCCACACATTCACCCAGCAAACTTATTTATTTCATATGATTCACAAGAATCCCTAAAATAGGAGTTGTACCGCTCATGAAATTGCTAAATACACATGAAAACGGAAATGTTATTAGTCAGATAAATCCTGATTTGAGAGGTAAAATGAAAATATTATTTTATTCCGGTTCTTTCAGCCTAATATTATTTTCTAAATTCAATCTCAATGGAGTTTCTTTGGCATTTGCTATGAAGATAAATCATGAGCTTGAGAATCATTAAAATAAAGTCCTAGAGCACTTTGAATATTAATTTTCATGATGTTTTCATAGTGCTACATGTTTGTTTCCTGAGTAGTTTTAACTCACTTTCTTTGCAAAGTGGTTTAAGGCATTAAGAGGGAGGCTTGTGGAGGCTGGTCAGCCTGCCTGCTTCTGCCTTAGGTTGTAGGAGGAAGGAGCAATTCTTCTGAGTATTCAGTCATATTCAAAACACTTGTCAAAACTGACAGAAAACAGAAAAACTAAGGGACTGAACACCAGAAGGGTTGTTATTGACTCATTCCTCCTCCCAATACCTATCCTACTGGACAAATGCTTCACCATATCTGTATATCAGTTCTGGCATTTGTATATGGGAGTGAAAGTACCATCTTTATGTGCTTTTTATTAGATTGTTTTGAGAATAATGTGATAATGGGAAAATGCTGTACAAAAAGTAGACATGTAATGAGGACAAGGAGGACATGTAAGAAATGTTATTATTGCTTTCCAGAAATATATTTTTGCTTCATTTAGAAGTTCAGAAATAGGCAATATTCGGTGTAAGTATGAAAACAACTTTTAAGAAAACATGGCATGACTAGAAATCTGTTTCTAAGGCAGTGCAGGAAAATTAGTTTGGCGATTTCCAAGTCTAAGAATTTTTATGGCCACAAGAAAACAAATGCTTTTACCTAAACGAGATGAACTCCAAAATAGAACAATTTGGGCAAATGGAGACTGGGCTTAATCCCAGAGATCAACTTCTGTTCCAGAGGTTAGAGGAAGGACTCAGTTTAAATATGTGTCCAAGAAAACAGGTTAAGAAAAAAGGTAAGGGAAAAATTTCTCCTTGCTCTTCATAAAAGGATAAAAATTATTTTCATTTACCCTTTTACCTTATAAATTGGGAAACTGAATTGCCCACCTTCCAGGCTCCTCTCCCTTCTCCAGGGCCCTCCTTCCTGAGTCCTTGATGTTTCTAGTAAATATTATTTATCACAGAATTTTGCTATTTTGTATAACTTTAGGTATCTAAGAGGAGATCAATGAATGTTTGGTGAATCAAGTTAATCACAATTCAATCACCATAGCTCAAAAAGTTGTGATTCTGTAATTCTTCTCATTGTAGATTTCAGTGATGAAAGAGCCAATCTAAAACAAAACACAGCTGAAACTAAGACAAATATCACAGATACTAATGACAGCAAGGTGGAATTACCATTATAAAGGATCACAAAATCATGTGGCAAGATAACTAATAAAAAATAAGTGAATTGGGTTTGTATAATTGGTTTAGGTCCCAATAAAATATGCTTTTCTCTTACCAATATTTTGGATTTGGACAGCTTTGGTTCAAATCCTGGTGCTGTGACTTTTATGTGTGTATAATCTTGAACAGCTTTCTTAGCATCAATTATGTCTACCTTATAGAAGTGTTTGAAGATTAAAGAATGTAAGTAGAAGATTAAAGAAAGAATGTAAGTAAAGTACTTAGCATAATACCTGGAACTTCAGGATGAGGAAAATTGGGGGCTAGGTCTAAAAAGTTTTGATTGGAATTCCTTAGCTAGAAATGGAGGAGGACTCTCCAAACGAAATAGATCAGATGAGAAAAAACATATGTTGTTTGTTTCATCTTGGAATATTTAGAACAGTGGTTTTCGAACCTATCAAATATCAGAATCAACCAAGTATCTTTTTGTAAAAAAATTTTGATTTTGTTCCTACTCTCAAACATAGGATTCAAAATTCAGCAGCTTGGATATTCTGATCATTGGCTACATTTGGGAACCAATAGCGTAGAGTCTGTGTTAAGTTCCCTTTTAAAATCAAAAATTCAACTTATGGCCACAATCTTCTATTCCTTTCCAAACTCATTATTAACATCAGTCTCCCCATAACTACTTTTTCTCCCAATCTGACATCCTGTTTCTTCACGACTTTTTCTTGTTATACTGCTGCATACTTTATGGCTTTGACTTCTCTTTTCTGTATTCTCAATGCCCTTGTCCATGTATCTTAGTGCTTTTCCCAGAATACCCTGGGTCATGAGTCAGACTGCCTTCTCTTCTTTTATACCCAAACTGTAGGACATACTGCAGAAACTAAGAGTTTGACCAAATTGATATCACCACAAATTTATGACCACCTCTTTAACTGGGCCATTAATATTGCTAAGAACAATTATATTTTAATATTCCTTGATAGGTGCCCTTCACCATCCTCAGAAATAACAAATCATCCTGTCCCAACAAATAAAATTACCAACAAATTCACAGTGAAAATTGCTGCTTAACAGAGTGCCATTAGCTTTAAATCCCACACCTATAAGAATACCATGTATATTTATTTCTATATGTTTACTTCTTTCCTCAGTAGTCTGAAAGGAAAATTATTTTTTGCATTCAAAGATAATGCATCAAGCAATTCTACAAATCTTATCCTATCTCCTCAGGGAAGCTGATCCTTCAATTACTCACTCTTCCCCCCCTGTGATTTCCACATCAAAGTGTCTGCTAGCTCCCTCTATATAAACTGTAAATGCATCCTTTTTATCTTTAAAAAATCATTCTCTATAAACCTAAGGATATTTTGACGAATTAAAGAATTTGTAATGAAGCACAAATAAGGACATACATAAAAATATAAGTATAAATGTAGTTTCTAATAATTTTAGAGGATGTGTGGAATTATAAACATAAAGATAAAGTTGAAGATAAGGGAATCTTGGTCATCGCTGACACCAGGATACACTACAGAAAGCCTGTCCTTACTAGATTTGTAATTACTGAACTATCACATAAGTAAGCCACTTTTCTTTACTGGAATTCACTGCTGAATTGAATCCTGCTTAATATACAGATCTCAATGTGTCTACCCTTACCATGTTTTTAACATGTTTACTTTATTTTTCTTTTTTCTCTTGTACTTAATGCAATAAGGCTTTCATCGACCTCACTCCACCAAAATGGTTCTGGCTAATGACCTACAGACAAATTACAGGGTTTGTTTTAACTCATGTCTCTATGACATTTAATATTTGTTTGGCTTTCTGTTTGAGTAGCTTCCTAACTTCATTAATTCATTCAAGAGATATTTATTTATGTTTTAAGCATTATTTTGTGCTAAGTTTGAATATATAATGATTAAAATTTTGTTTTGCTTCCAGGGTTTCGGGGTGGGCAAAATGGACGAAAGTGGTCAAAAGGTACAAGTAGCCAATTATAAGATAAGTCCTAGGAGTATAAGTACAATGTGATAACTACAGTTAACAATACTGTATTGAACATTTGAAGGTTGATAAGAGAATGGATCTTAAAAGTTCTCATCTCCGGGGGAAAATATATAACTATGTGTGGTAATGGGTGTTAACTAAATTTATTGTGGTAAACACTTCTCAATATATACATATCCCAAATCATTATGCTGTACCTCTAAAATTAATTCAATGTTATATGTCAATTATATCTCAATTAAAAATAAACATCAGTAGAGAGAGCCCCTCCTATATCCCTTTGATAGGACCAATGATAATTAAAATTGACAATGTGATTGTGCCTATCATGGTCACACTATTTATATCAAACCATTGATTTTTACTTGTATTAAAAGCTTGTGAATTCTGCAGCTAGTGGATTGTATGATGGAAAAATATTTTTTTAAGATTTATTTATTTGAGAGAGAGAATGCATATGTGTAAGTGGAGGAGGGGTAGAGGGAAAGGGAAAGAGAGAATCTGAAGCAGACTCCCTGCTGAACGCAGAACCTGATTCCACAACCCTCGAGATCATGACCTGAGCTGAAACCAAGAGTCAGACCAACTGAGCCACCCACGTGCCCCACTGATGGAAAAAGATTTTGAAGTTATAAGAAGATTTGGCTCTGTCACTAGCTCTGTGATCCTAAATGAGCTATGTACTCCAAGGGAGGTTTCTGAGAGGGCATGAGATTCCAGTGAGAATAAAATGATATAATATACTAATGCCCTTTGCAGAGTAATACACATATAGTGCTGAAACCAATAATTCAAATCCATTAAGTTACCAAATCAGAAGACAACTTCTCATTCTCTTACATACTTTGTCTTTGGTACCTGATGCACAAACATTCATAACTACTCCAGACAAACTTGCCTGAGTTGGGCAGTTTCTAAAATAAAAAAGAATTAGGTGGTGGGTATGTTCAGGCTCCTAGCATGGCTTCCTCTGGACTCTGCACACCAAAACCCACCCTGGGTATGATTGTTCTGAATGGTTGCAATGAGGATAAAAATAATTTAAAAAGAATAAATTCTTCTGCTTATGAAGCTTGCGCTCTAGTGAGAAATAGACATATTAGCCAACCAAACACTAGCAATAGAAAGAAAATGGTGACTTTTATAAAGATGAACTGGTATGAAAATTGTGCTTTTGCTATAAGCACATGGAAATCTAGACAAAATATGTGAAAATCTTTTCATATATTGCACACCTGGATATGCAGGACTCTTAATTCCTGAGACAAATGAGGTGAGCTTCATGGCTGTATCAACTTACTGTCTGGAGGCAGGTTCCCAGCTTTAGTACAGGGAGGAGGAACTCAAACAGAGGTTGACCATCTTCACAGACTGAGGAGAAAGGAATTGGAGTTAGAAATTGGTGGGGGGTCAGGTTGAGCTGCTAGAATTTGTGTAGTAGAGTACTGAAGAGGAAGGTGCTGCACAGGGTGGGTATTCCAGAGTTATACAAAGGTGATCCCCTCAAACCTACAGCTGACTAATCTGTATATGCATGGGGTACTTATGTCCTATGCCACGGTGCCCCCAAAAAATCTCTTCCCCAAACATACACCTATATTTTATGCTTTGACTCACAGGAAATAGTGCTTTAATTTATGCATACTTTAATTCCAAACAATATCTTTTTCCTCCTGTGAGGTAGAGCTTATAGAAAGCCATGTTTTTCACTCATTGCCCCACCAAGTAGTATTTCTGAAATGATTATCTGACACGTTGCTTCCTCAAATGGTCCCTTATCCTTTTGACAATTAAAATCAAACTTCCTTAGCAAAATAAAGTCTTTCATGACTGTCCCCATACTTTCATCTCTTATTCCATCTTCCTTGTGCTCTAAAATCTAGCTATAAGTACCTCCTTGTTTCATTGAATGGATCTCGATTCGTTTTATTAGCAGTAGTCAAACACTGAAAACAACTAATGTTCATCAACAGGTGAATGAATAAACAAATTGAGATATATTCATACAAATGACCTATTGCTCAGAAATAAAAAGGCACAAACTACTGATTTGCACAAGGATATGGATGAGCTCAAAAACATGAGTGAAAGAAGCCAGAAACAAAAGAGTATCAACTATATAATTCCACTCTAGCAGGCTTGGGGATCTACACAAATCACCTAAACTAATAGAGGTCAGACTAGAAGTTGCCTCTACTCAGTGGGAGAGATTTGCTGGAAAGGAGCAAGGACTTTTTCTAGGAAGATCAAAATATTCTATATCTTGATCGGGTATGGGTTACATGGATGTAATCATTTATCAAGACTCATCGAATTGTACATTTAGAGTGTGCACTTGTGCACTTCACTGCCCATAAATTAAATCTTAATTTAGGAAGAAAATTGAGAGATCTCAGATTAGAAAAAAAGTAATGGCCTAAGAAAAGTAATAAGAATAGCTGACTTTTACTGAACACTTGCTCTGTGCTAAAACCATTACTATTCTCTTATTGAACTGAATCTTCCTTTGCTGATGGCATTTAGGTTGGTGGCATCTCATATAAAGTGCTCAGGCAATAGTAGCTATTATTATAAATGTATAAAATATGTGGAAATACTTTGAGGATAAGGGTGTTATAATACAAACTTCAGGGTTGTTGGTCACAAAATAAAACTTTTCTTACTCTTTTATATCCAAAGGGGATAATATAATTGCAATGATACTACAATATCCTTTATAGAATTTGTTTTCATAGCATGCTGGGTTTTTTTCCCCAAATTTTTATCTGTGGCACTTCAATTTCTGATAGCTACTAAAAACTTGAGATGTACTTTTACTTGCAACAGTAAAATGGAAAACCAACTAAAACTGAGGAGGTCAGGACAGTTGAACCAATTTGACTAGCTTTTATAAAAAGCTTAAAGAAATAACCTTCTGAGGCTGGGAATGCCTTTTTCTCTAAAAATGAAAAAGGCATCAAAAAGGACATTTACTGAGCTCATAAAATTCAAATGAATATATTATTACCAAGTTTCATAATATTAAAAGACAGATGATGGAAGGAAAAATAAAATACATGAAAGCAAATTGAAATTGATCATCAAAAAGCCAGAAATAAGAACCCTAAAAAATTCACTGGTAAACCAATTAGAATTATATTACAGTTCAAATGATTACCATAAAACCCAATATAATTTAATATGAGATTTCATTTTTCTATTTTCCCAAGCAAATGACAGAACTTAGCCACATATACTTAAAATTCTTCTCATTTATCAAGTGTCTGGTAACCTAAAATAAATGAAACTCTGAAATGGTTATATGACATAGTTATTCAATAAGATTCTGGTTAATTTGACTAAATTTATGTGCCCCTTATTCATTTTCTATCTAGCAACAAAAATGAACAAAAAGCTATCGTTTCTAGCTCAAATGCTAATCATCATTTGTTCTATGCTCACATCTACTTTGTAATCACTTCAGTGCTATAAAATGAAAGCAGAAGCCAAGTGAAGTTTTCATTGCTTCTTTGACCAATATTAACTACAAAGTAGTCTAAGACACTGCAACTACCCATAAAATCATGCCTTCAGGTAGGCTACCAACCAACAAAATAATTTCTTCTCTTTCCCATCAGCAGCCCTTTGTCATTTAAGTGCTGCTAAAGGAGCAATCACTTTTTTTAAGTACATGGCTACAGAGTTATTCTACACCTCACCACACTCTCTGATTTTTTTTTAAGTAATGCAATAACAGTGCTATTTCCTTTATTAATTCTCTTCATGAAATTAAAGCTTATTCAATATAACAACAAGAAAATAAAGAAGAACTTTTTAAAATTAAATAGACTGCGCTTTTAGAGCAATTTTAGGCTTATAAAAGCATTGAAAAGAAAGCACAGTTTCCATATAGTCCCTTTTCTCTCCCCCCCCCAGTTTCCCCTTTTATTAACATCTTGCATTAGTGTGTTACATTTGTTACAATTGATGAACAAATATTTATACACTCGTATTAACTGAGTTCATAGTTTATATTAGGCTTCACCTTGTGAATGCATAATGTTTTCTATTCATCATTACAATATTATACAAAATAGTTTCACTGCCTTAAAAATCTCCTGTGCCTCACCTATTCATCTTTCTCCCTACCCCGTGGCAACCACTGATCTTTTTACTCTCTCTACAGTTTTGCTTTGTCTATAAAGTCATATAGTGGGAATCATATAGTATGTAGCCTTTTCAGACTGGCTTCTTTCACTTAGCAATATGCATTTAAAGTTCCTCTGTGTCTTGACAGCTCATTTTTTTAATCACTGAAAGATTTTCCATTAAATGGATTACCACAGTTTATCCATTCACTTACTAAAGGATATTTTGGTTGCTTCTAAGTTTTGGTAATTATGAATAAAGCACTATAAACATTTGTGTGAAAGTTTTTATGTGAACATAAATTTTTAACTAAATACCAGGGAGCACAATTGTGGGATTGTATGGCAAGGTTGTCTTTAGTTTTGGAAGAAACTTTCAAGGTGTCTTTCCACAGTGACCGTACCACTGTGTGTTCCCACCAAAAATGAATGAATTCTTGTTACTCCACATCCCCATAAGCATTTGGTGTCATCAGTGCTTTGGATTTTTGCCATTTATTGGATGTAATGGTATCTTGTTTTTTTTGTTGTTGTTTTTTTTTGGGGGGGGGGTTTGTTTTGTTCTTGCAACTGCCTAATGACATACGGTGTTCAGCATCTTTTCATGTGCTTATTTGCACCAGGGAGTTCACTGGTTAACTACCAAATGATGTAAAGTAGAATGACACCATTTCTCTACAATCTGTTTCAGAAAATAGAAGCAGAGGGAATATTCCCTAATTCTTTCTATGACTCCAGCATTATCCTTATACAGAACAGGCAAAAACACCATAACAAAGGAATGCTGGAGACCAATATCTCTCATGAACATAAATTGAAAAATTCTCAATGAAGCATTAACAAGTTGAATCCAACCATGTAAAAAAAGAATTATGTACTACAACCAAGTGAGATTTATTTCAGGTATCCAAGGCTGGTTCAACATTCAAAAATCAATTACCGCAATCCATCGTATCAATGGGCTAAACAAGAGAAATCATATAACCATATCAATAGAGGCAGAGAAAGCATTTTCTGATGTTGCAACCTATTCATGATGCAAACTCTCAGCAAACTAGGCCATGTTTAGTGCACTGATGAGTCCATAGAAGGCATTCTTTATCTCTGTTAGCAATTTTGATTTCTAGCATTTTCTTTTGATTCTTTTCTTGAGTCCTATCTCTTTCCTTACTTTACTCATCTGTTCTTGCATGTTGTTCAGTTTTCACATTAGAGCCCTTACCATATTAATCACAGTTACTTTAAATTCCCAGTCTGATAATTCCAAAATTTTTTACCACGTCTGAGTCTGGTTTTGATGCTTGTTTTATCTCTTCAGACTGTGTTTTTTGCCTTTTGGCATGTTTTGTGATTGTTTCATGGAAAGCCACACGTGATGTGTCAAGTAATAAGAACTGAAACAAGGCCTTGAATGTGAGGCTTTGGGTTTACAGCTAAGAGTTAGGTTGTGTTTACTGTTTCTATAGCTGTGGTATTAGAGGTTAAGTTCTCTCTCATTACTTTGTTTTGTTGCCTCTGTTGTCCTTGGGCTTCTGTCCAGACTCCTCCTTAAGTAGGTTCTGAATCTGTGGTTCTTCCAGCTGTAGCACCTTGTTACTCGTTACTCGTGGGAACTGTATTCATGTGGTTGGACGGTGGGGGGAGGAGAGGCATTCTATAATCCTATGTCAAGCCTCAGGCTTTCAGGAGACTATGTCCCTAGTCTGTGACATTCACAAGTGCTTCTCAGCTTTGTTTCCCCCCACCTGGTGAGACAGAAAGGCTAGAGGGGCCAGAATTGGCCTTTTCCTTTCCTCAGATTGGTTAGGGTCTGGTAAAACCCGAATTAGGGTTTTTACCAGTGTTGCAGCCTGAAACCAATCTGGCTCCAAACAAACAAAACAAAAGCAACAACAAAAGGAATTTTTGATGTAAGAATATTGTCCGACTTCCCCCTTAGTTTTACTTTTTGTTCACCCCTAACCCTGACTGACACTCACTTCCTAGTCTTTGAAGACAAGTTTCTAGTCTTCTATGATGTAAATTCTATATCAGAGAAAGATCTAGGCTGTTAGAATGAGGCTTCTCAAAGTCCCAGGCAGATGGGTGAGGGTGGGCTAGACTCAGTGGAGAGGAGCTGAGGCTTAGATTGGGGGAGGCACCTGAGGAGACTGATTAGCAAATGAGAGGTTCTAGATGTAATTACACCTGGGAAGTGAATCAAGGGCTAGAGAAGCACATTTTGGAAAGAAAAGCAAAACAAACAAACAAAAAACAAACATTGCTGGGATTATATTTCTGATTTGTATTGTGTTTTTAAAGTTGTAAAAAATTGGAATTCCTTTTAATTGCTGAATTATTCCCTTAAACAATAAGCATTTTATTTCTCCTATTATATATTTTTTTAGCTTAAAACTTCAAATATAAAATAGAAACTAAATTTTGAAAGAGTAGAGATTATCTTGATGCCTTTAGCATAAGAAAAGATTACTTAAGTAGGTCACAAAAGTATAAACCACAGTATGGGACTGTAGAGAAATTATTTTTTGTTTCTGCACAATTAGAGCTTCTGGACTAAAACACAGGTATGAAAGTTAAATTATGATTGACTAGACAGCGAAAGCTCCAGAGATTTACCCCGCGTTGAGGCATTCGTTCCCATTTCAAAGAAGAGATGACACCCGGCACCATGGAGACATCCTGTGGGTTGTAAACTGGGAGACACTAGCTTCTCCCTGGAGATGTTTATTTACATTCCAAAGCCTATAAACCAAGGATCCTTCTCTATGGGTTCAAAGGAAAATTTGTTTACACTGGGGAGATGGAGTTTCTCCTTGTCTCTCAGAGGAGGGGGAAGAGACAGCTGCCCTTGTCCTGTATAAGCTCCTAGATTCTTACTTTGTGGTTCCTTGCCCAGGGAGTCAACACCAGTTAGGTAGACTGACATCAGGCTCTCACTGAGTCACCCCAGAAAGGGGAAATTGGAGTGTGGCAGAATCAGCAGAGTTATTACTATATGTAAGCAAGATTCATCTGACCCTGACCCGGGAACCTTGTATCTACTTTCAGGACAATACAAATACTACAGATTTTTAAAAGCTGATGACCAAGAGAGAATGATTGATAATCTTGACAACATTAAAATTGATTTTTTTTTTTGTAGGATGAAAGACATTATAAATAAGTTGGAAAAAGAGATACTCAGTTCTTGGTAAAATATTGATTATGAGTGAAGAACAGAGAAACATTAACAAGGTTAGCTATATAATAAAAACTTCTATACTGTAAAAGATATTATCCATAAAGCTAAAAATAAAGCTGAACCAGTGACACTCATCTATGCATATTAGTATCATCTTGGGAGTTTTTAAAAATTACCAATACCCAAGGCTACCCTGGACCAATTAATTCAGCATATTTGGGGTAAACTGACCTGTGATATATAAAAGAAATACATAAAAATTCCTATGAAAAAATAAGCCTGATATAGTAACATAATAATTTGAAAAATATGTAAACAAGCAGTTCACAGAAAAAGATGTAAAAATATTTTCAATCTTGCTAAAAATCAAAGAAATGCAAATTAAACAAAGTATAATTTTTATCTATTATGTAGAGAAGATTAACAAGATGGATAATACCCAGAATTTTTAGGGGTACCTGGGTAGCTCAGTCGGTTAAGCATCTGATCTCAGGGTCATGAGATCGAGCCTCATGCGGAGCCCTGCACTCATTGAGTAGTCTGCTCTCCCTCTCTCTCTCTCTCCCTCTGCCCCTCCCATGCTTGTTCTCTATCTCTCTCTCTCTCTCAAATAAATAAATAAAATCTTAAAAGAAAATACCCAGCATTCATAAATCTAGGGAAAATGGAAACTCATGTAATTTTGATGGAAGCATACATAGTTTGGAGGAAATAAAAAATGGTGATATCTATGGAAATCTTAAATTGTCAAATTCTTTGAACCCCTAATTCAATCTTTGGCCATACAGAGGAAGTATGTAAAAATGTACAGAAGTTCTCCTAATTGACCTCCACTTAGCTAATACATCAGGTTAGCTGACACTTGTTCTCATTTATAAATCACTTAAACAATACCCATGCCTCATCACAAGCTGGTGGGCCAGCTACTTTCTAGTATGCTTAGAACTAGTATGTGAACTCCTGTTCACACCAATGAATTTAAAGTTTACCAAGTTACCAAAAAACCAGTTGTGTTTGTTCTGCTGAATTTGTAAATGTAATTATGTAATTTTATTAAATATTACACACACCAGAAAAAAAGGGATGCACTTGTTTCTGTTAAAAACAATTTTTTGAAAGTTTTGGGAAGATCTGCAAAATACAAGATATTAAAATACACTTGTCAAATTGCATGCAAAAGAAAAAAATCTAAAATCTAAAATCTAAAATTATCCTGCAATTAATACACTTTAAATGTGCTTAAATTCTCACCGAACTTTTTACAAAAACTGGATGCAAAAGAACAGTGGCTTATGCAAAAGAAGATGGCATGGTAAGCTAATTAGTGTTGGTCCAATATACAGGTAGCAAAAAGTTGTACATTCATATGCATTCATATTTAAAGATTAATATTCTTATATGCCATTTCTTATAAGTCTTTAATTATCTTTGAATTTTTCCAACCTTAAATCCCTTATTCACTGAGTAGGAGCACTTCAATTATCTGCATAAATATTTATTGTACCATTGTAACAAGAAGAAACTGGAATCAAAGTTAATGAAATACACCATACCATTATAAAGAATCAGAGCTAATATAAAGGACCAGGAAAAGATACAGAAAATAAAATGCTAATTAAAAATCCAAAAAACATGGGGCGCCTGGGTGGCTCAGTTGGTTAAGCAACTGCCTTCGGTTCAGGTCATGATCCTGGAGTCCCGGGATCGAGTCCTGCATCGGGCTCTCTGCTCAGCAGGGAGTCTGCTTCTCCCTCTGACCCTCCTCCTTCTCATGCTCTCTGTCTCTCATTCTCTCTCTCTCAAATAAATAAAAATAAAATCTTTAAAAAAAAATCCAAAAAACAATTTGTAGAATATTAGATAGAATACATCCCCCAATTTTTTTTATCTTGAGAAAATGATGTCCCAATATAGATAGCATAATACCTAGGTAACTAAACAGAACAAAGGCTGAAAAAAATATTCGTCTAACTATAAACAGTGCTTTCTCTTGTTCTTAATTTTTTTTTTTGCTTGATGTACTCTATTATCTGAAAAATGATTTGTGAAAAAAATCGGTATTTGTTTTCAAATAATCAATACCGTGTATAATCAAATTATCCTTTTTTTGTTTTTCTAAAAACTGTTAGTTTGACACTAATAAAATGTATTTCAAGTAAATGACATTTCCTTTCTCTACCACTTTTGCATTTGGAGACTAATGGATGAGCATATAAAGTTGCATAGCAGAGCCTTCTATTTTAAGCAACATGTCAGTCACTTAAATTGCTGATTAATTTTGGCTTGGCACCACTTATCATTTTAAATTGAGTGCCTGATGAAATAATCAGTCATCTGTGCCTCCTCTGAGAAATTAGCACGCATGTTTATTTGTCAAAATGTCAAAGTGAGTCTTTAATCCGTAAGTACTGTCCTGGGTAGCATATGCCAACATTTCTCAATTTTAAGGGAGTAATACTGTCAAAGCAAGGAGAAGCACAAGCACTTCTAGCAAGATCAGCTTTGTAAACCTTCCTCATCTGTTTTTCATTAGACATTAGGTAGAGCTAGAGCCACAGACTGATGTGATGAGCTCCTCAGAATTTTCATCAGAAACCATCCTAAAACTAAACAGGGTTTTTTCTTTTTTTTTTTTTTTAAAAAAAGGCTACCGGCATTCTTTTATTTAATTGAATTATTAAATGTTAAACAAAGTGCTAATCTAGGCATTCAGGGAATGAGCCAGCAATTATCCTCCTCACTGGGAATGGGGAGTAAAGAGTGCTGAGCTTAGAGTGAGCACTTTGAAATCAAACCAGTTGGTCAATATGTATTAATAGTTACTGAGATCATTATCGGTGTAAAACTTTACCTCTAAAGAAAGCCAATGACAAAAGAATACAGAACTGGCAGGCACAAATTACAACCAATCAATGTCAAACATCAATATAATATGACTTAAGAAAAGGGGTGATGTCATTAACCCACAAATAGAATCTAGGGTTTCAAATACTTTTCCAATAGTAGATGAAATTTAAGCTGATGCAATGTTTCTGCTCTAAGAATAATTCTGTCATTAAAACTTGTATTTTTATTCAGCTGTCTGTGGTAAGCTAGTAAAAGTTTTACCATCCTCTAAAGTGTATGACCTGCATCTTAAATATTCCTCTCGTATAATATATTTAGATAAAAGGAAAATGAAGCCAAACAGGAATTTTTGTTAATAATTATTTGTAACTAGATGACTATACTTCCACAAGGGCAAAAAAATTAAATACACTTGAAAAAAAATCACTACTGTCATGATTGGGAAATATAAAATCAATCCCAGAAGTGAGAGATAGTAGTGTTACAGTTTCTTACTTTTATACATCTTGTAAATGAGATAAATAAGAAAGTTGAATGAGAGAGAATCTAGAAAGTTAGAACATGTCAGAAAAAAAGTGATACATAATCAAGTTGATTCCATAAATAAATATTTAGTAAGGATTTATGTTATTATGTTCCAGACACCTGGATGCTCAGCAAGCAAAATCTACTTTCATGGAATTTACTAAATGTAAGCATTAAAAATTACAAATAAGTCTCTATGTGCTGCTTTAGCTGTAGCCCACAATTTGAAAAATTGTGTTTTCATTATCATCAGTTCAAATGCTTATCTTAGTTTCCCATGTAACTTATTCTTTTACTCATGAGTTATTCAGAAGTTTGCTGCTTAATTTCCAAATATTTGGATTTTCTCCAAATATCTCACAGAAATCTGATTGACTGATTATTGATTACATGTAATTGATAATTTTCTAATTTTACTTTATAGTGGTCAGGGAGGATTCTGAATGCTTTCAACCCTTTTAAATTCATTGAGGTTTGCTCTATGGCCCCTCCTGGGGTCTATCTATCTTAGTGTACCATATGCTTTTGAACTGCAGTTGCTGGGTGACAGGATTTGATGGCTTATTGACTGAGGAGTACATGGATGAAGTAGAGTAAAAAAATAATACCATATTTCTTTCTTTGGATGGCATTGCTTCTCACTGAAATGAGAAACAGAAATTAGGTAAGATGTATGGGATGTGGATAAGA
This sequence comes from Neomonachus schauinslandi, assembly GCF_002201575.2. Taxonomy (NCBI): domain Eukaryota; kingdom Metazoa; phylum Chordata; class Mammalia; order Carnivora; family Phocidae; genus Neomonachus; species Neomonachus schauinslandi. The sequence continues at coordinate 23,520,054 of NC_058410.1, read as the reverse complement.
GTGAAATTGTGCTGTGCATATACAAGCATGCTGCAGAAGAAAAGATGGTGGAGAGGGGCGCCTGGGGGGCTCAGCCAGTTAAACATCTGCCTTCGGCTCAGGTCATGATTCAGGGTCTTGGGATTGAGCCCCAGCATTGCGTTGGGCTCTCTGCTCAGCAGGGAGTCTGCTTGTCCCTCTCCCTCTGCACCCCCGACCCCTGCTCCTGCTCTCTCTCTTGCACGCGCACTCTCTCAAAAAATAAAAAAATAAAAACAGACTTCTTACATCTCTTGGACATGCTGAATTTTAGCCAATGAGAAACCCAAGCAGATATGTCACTCAGGAGAGAGGTTTAAGACAGAAATATTACAAAAAGAAAAGTGAAGCAGGTCCACGTGAGGCCACATATGTTGAAAAAAATAAATAAAGCAAAGGACAAGGTCGTATTTCCTGGCTCGAATTTTGAATTTTGTCACTATTTTGATCAGAAGTTTGTCTTCAGATGAGAAAAAAAAAATTATTAGTTGCAACTCTCAGACAACATTTTTAATTATTTCATGTAAGGAAATGTAATGGCTTTTTCATGGCATAACATAAGAAAAAAATGGCAAATCTCTTTAGCCAGAGCATCACATTTCCAAAGGCTTTCCTTCCTATAGGAACCAAAAATCTGGGCTTCTCTACTGGGGAAGGTCTTCCTTTTTGGAAGAAACAAATATAGAACACAGCTAAGCCACCGAAATCAGTCAATCAACATGGTCATCAGGGCAGAACAGAGGCCACTGACACGTATCTTCAGGTCTTTCACACATAGGTTACAAAAGCCTTTTCTCTTTATTTGAGTTACGGCCATGAATAATTTTTCCAGGAAAATACGAAGCGTTCGTCATAGCTTCCTTAAGCAAATACGCTTAAAGTCCTTGAAATCACAAGTCAATTACTCTAGGTTTGGAAGTAGTGACATCTAATTAGAATGTTAAATTAAGTTCACTAGGGATACTGCACTTGTTTATACATTCCAACTAATTTCAGTAAAGTAAATTTAGCCAACAGGGATTATTTATTTTGTCACCACCCATTACAATAAAATTATGAAGGAGATTTAGAGGTTAGAGGATGCGTAGCTTACTCTTCCAACTGCTCATTGAAAGATTCATTGAGAAGAAGGAGGAAGAGGAATAGAAGGAGATGAGGAGGGAGAGGAGGAAGAAGGAGAAAATATATACCGGAAGACCAAAAGTTCTGACTTCCTCGGAAACCAGCAATATTAGTCAATGTTTTGGTAGGCCTCAACTGAATTTCCACTAATCAAAAAAAAATTGAGTTCCTAAAAACACACTAAGAAAACCCCACACATAGCCCTACCACAGTGATAGAGAACATTCACAGGCCAAAAAGTTCCTGTAGACAGCCTTCAACCACTTTAGACACTTCCCAAGATTCTGTTTGTTTCTCATGTTTGTAGTGAGAGATCTATGCATGCACCAGCTTGGATGTATTAATTAGGAACTACTCTGTGCCTTTATGACATGAATCAGGGTTCTCCTTGAACTTTCACAAAGCAAACCACTCAAATTTGAATATGTTCTATTTTTAAAGAGATTCAGATATAGATACTAAATCTTTTTTCTGTTCAACAGAAAGTCCTATTTTTATTATGTAACTGAAGTATATTTGTATATTTCTTTTTATGCCAATACTAATGCAAAATACTTGGTCAATGTCATCTAAACCATGTTATAATTACACGAGAGGCTAACCTTCAGTAAATTTGTGAAGTTAATTTTAGGTTACCAAGTTCCTTAATTTTACACAACTTCCATGAATTTACCTCACAAACTGCAACCCTGTCCTCTAATCCCACTGCAGTGTAGTTGGTCAGGGCATCCTGAACTTCCAGCCTTACAGAGGAATCCATTGTCAAGCCTGAAATGGCTTCATTGGAGAGTAAAAAAAAGCATGTCATTCCTTGTCATATACAATCTTAGAAACTCATCCCAAGGAATGATATCAGGTAGATATAAAGGATGTTGCCACCATGGGACATGGGGAATGTTTAGGAGGCAGAGTGAAATGTTGAATGGGTAAATTTTAACAGAGGGATAAAGTGAAAAAAATCCAAAAAGTGAATCACTGCCTAGAAGTACAAACCTTGGAGGGCCCCAGATCTCCAAGACAGAGCATGAGGAAATCCAAAGAAGCAGTAAGAAAATGAAGTGAAGTGGCATTGAAAATGTAGCTGAGGAAAGTAGAAAGTAAATAGTTCTAGTATAAATATGACCAAATTGTGAAATAGTGGTCAATATGTAGGTCACGGCGATCTCTACATGTTTTCCTCTTATTTAGCAAAGCAATTCATTCATATCTCCTCATCTGGTTGAGTCTTTTCCCCGATCCCTAACTCTCCTGTCCTACAGGGCACCCACTGCATTTGATGGTGTTGATTTCTGACCACCGGTTTGATTGCAGAAAGAGTGTTACACCTTTTCTTTCTTCTTCCTCTTTTACCAAATTGTTATTCATGAGGAAGAGTGATTAGATCTCAGGCAAGTGCAAAAGCCTCACTTCAAACGCAAGATAAAAGTAATCTTTTCCTGAATTTTTCTTTTTAGCTCTAGTCCCTGTATGTGCTCAAAAACCCCAAATCAAATTTTATTGTTAATAAAATACTGGTCAATAAATTTTCCTTTCTCACCTGAGGCTTCTGTGCTTCATATTATAAAAACGTGTTCTTAATTATTTTTAATAAGAGACACAAAAGCTTACTGTTGAATTAAAAATATTATTGGCTTTTATTACCAATGGAAATGAGATTGAAAAAAGGAACTGAATAGCACGATGCCAAACAAGTAGCCCCTATTTTTTATTCTCTTGTAATTTACAAAACAATTGTCACAAAGAATTTTTTTTCTAATAAACAAAAACATCTTGACTTGGATAATTTCATCAAGAGTCTGTGAGTCATTCAAATAAGTTATATTTCTTTGTGTAAGAAATAGCAACAGCAAGATAGCTAAATCCATTGACTCTTTTCAGTTTGGATCCTGCCCAAGTTCTGTATGAAATCAGAAATTATTTCCAGCTTAGTTTGAATGACACTGGATTTTCTTTTCTTTATCCTCTCTTCGTTAACGAAAATCACTACATCTGTATCTCTTATTGTAAACACAACTATTTCACCATTTTAAATATATACATATATAATGGTGAAGACTAGTTTGTATTTAGCTAAAGATGGCCTTAAAATGCAGATTTGTTGAAATCATCGTCATTTTCTTACAGAATGATTGATTGATAATTGAAATTTCTTTATCTGGACAAAAGATCACCTCTCCCAGGTGACAGTCTTAAGTGAAAATAGCCATCTCCAACAAATCATTTCACTGCTTGGGGCCTCCATCTCCTGGCCAGTAATATCTTATAGCCAGATATTCAACTAACATTTTTACATTTTACTCTTAGCTGTTTTAATCTTTAAGCTCACTGATGTCACCATATTTTACCACCTAATTTTCTCACTTCTCAGTACAAAAGAAATCCTAACTGGATTCCTAGCATGGATTATCTCAGACATCTCCACTGAGATCTGTAAAGTACAAGGAACCACCACCTCGCAGAAGGATTCACTTTCTAAACGTGGCTTTGCAAACTAAGAAATGTGGACTCAGGACAACTTTTCCCTGTTGAAGTTGCAACTAGTGGAACCGCAACGCCAGCGTTTACACTTAATTCTGAGAGAAAAAGGTATTTGTCCATTGGTTACGTTCTCAGTGGGTTTGAACACAGCTCTATGGTCTCCCCTTGTTCATGTGACAGGAAAGTATCCTGGACCAAACTTTGAGGCAGGCTGGAGAAGGGGAGGAGGTGGACTAAGATGGTACTGTAGGATGAAGAGGGGCAAGAAAGAGGTGAGGGTAGCCAGGGACTGTCCTCTTGCAGTAGGCTGTTGGGGTCATGAGGGAGAAGGAAGGTTAGAGATGAGAATAGAGCTGCTAAGTATTTTAAAAATATCAAGTGAGAAAGAAGCATAACTCTGTGTGCTGGAGAAAATTTCCCACAGCCACAGCAAGGATGGACGCACATGGTGAGGATAACCCACACTGGGCATGTTTTACTAGGGAACTACCTCAGTTTCATTGCTGTCTGGAGCACTCATTCCTGTCCCAGAAGGGGATATTCTGAGCTCCCTGAGCATCAGCAGAGTATAGGAGCCTCCTGCTTCTACGCTTTTTTTCTCAATCTGCTGCTTGGCCTTTTGTTCCTCTGGTACAAATCAGTTCATCCTAACTCCGGTGCTTCTGTATTCAAGCCTTAAATAGTTCTCCCAGGACAAAGACCATAAAATCTTAGTTACTAAATTGAAAAAAAAATGAGTCTTGAATCAGAGGAAAGTTTAAAAAAAAAAAAGTAGGGAGAGGATATAGATAATAGATCTATCTCAGCTACATTTGAATCACTCTGCTGTCAGGGATCATGTGTTATAATTCTTCGGTCACCCCCATAGCACCTGGCACAGTGGTGCCAAAGAAAAGCTTGCTAAATTTGTTCCAGCCATTCTTTGAATAAACAGAGTACTCACAAAGGTGCCTGATCCTGGGAATGGTCAGGCCCTCCAGAGGAAGTCCTTCTCTAAAGGAGCACTCAGTCAAGAGGGGGAGACTGATAAGCAAACTAAAGGGTTATGATATGACGTGACAAGAGCTAGAATAAAATGGAATAGAATACACAAGAAGGGCACCTAGGTCAGCCTGTGAGTAAATCAAGGCAGACTTTTCAAAGGAGGTGATGTTTGAGCTGAGTTTTGAAGGATGAGTAGCAGTGAGCTAGATAAAGGGATGTGTGTGTGTGTGTGTGTGTATGTATATATATATGTGTGTATATATACACACACAAGATTGACTCTATTTATAGTAGCAAAAACTAGATAGGCAAAACCCAGTGGGTTTGGTGAAGAGAGTGTGGCAAAATATAATTACCCTTTTAGGTCCTAGAATGTACCAGTAACCTGTTTCTTGTCTATGATTTTAGAATCAATTTTCCACATTGGAATTTCAGTGTAAAGTATACATTTCATTAAGTCACTTGAGTGGAGTCCTTAGTTCACTGTAGTCAAATTCACCACCACCAACAAAAAACCTTTGTTTTAAAATATATCAGTTTTTTCCCCCTAATTATTAGCAGAAACAAATCTATACACAAAAAGAATTAGTGGGTCTCCAGCTAGATCATCAGAACTTCTCTCTTTCCTAATTTCTTCCTCATGTTGAAGACTACTGATGGGTCTGTTCCCAGCCTTCTTTCTTATAGTTTTCATTGTTCTCCTAACTCCAAGGTGTTCATGGAAAGAGGTCACCATTTGCATCATAAAATATCCTCCAGTAACCTGGTGCTCGCGACCTTCCTCTGGCCACACCAAACTGTCTTTTATCCTTTAAATGGCAGTGCTTAGCTTTCCCCAAACTGCAGGGCCTCTCCTGGCTCAGATTTGGTGACCATTCATTCTTTGCACTGATAACTTGAATTACATTTCCCCACCCCATTCCTCCTGAGTTCCTTCTCCAAATGGATCAAGGTCAGTCCCAAACCAACACCAGGAACGGAGTCCTTTCATTTTTCCTTCAAGAGCATCTGTTTCCATTATTCTTCTCACTTGATTACGTTGCCCACTTCCCAGCGTGCATCCACCTTCCCTTACTAACTGGGATTTAAGTTGGTTTTCCTACCACCATTACGGCCACGACCATCCCCACAGCAGTTGGAAGTTTGAACCTAACCCGTCCCCATTCATGTCATCTTCTGTGGTAACTGTATTAATGATCATTTATCATGTTAAAATGAGAAGCCAACTCACTTAATCTTTCAACAAGCAGGTATTGAATCTGTGTTTTAGACACTGTCCTGAAAAGCACTAAATGTTGAAAATGCCATTGTCTTTCATGATGCAAAAATAATCTACCTTTCCTGTCAATATTGTGGGATGGCAGAACTTTAATTATGTATTATTACCTACATTTAACATAAAATTTGCTAAATTGGTTAAAATGTGCAGGCATATCACTTGTTTGGGAGAGTCATATATTACTTTCTCTAATTTGAGATAATCTAGTCAATAATTATTATATTACATTGTGCATATTCACATATCCTACAGGGCAAATATTTTCTTTTTTCTTGAAAAATAGACTATATCAGTTAGTTTAATGAACTATCTGTATCTTAAAAAGAAGTAAGGACTAATTCTAAGATAAGCTAATCTATAGTTTAAAATATGCTTACAAGGATTACTTTTATTTAAATATGTTATCATCTCTAATATCTATGTTTTTCTTTAAAAATTAAAAGTAGATATTTGCTCTTTGGAATTTCTGTTATCATAAAAGAAGTAACAAAGCATCATTTTATCTCTACAAAGTAGTGTCCCTTACTTTTCTGTGCAGAGATGAGGAGAAGAAAATTAAAGCATGAAAGTGATCACCATTTAAAAATGAAAAAGAAAATGTCTCACAGCATTTTCACTTCCTTTCCAACTAATCTTTTAACTTGAGCTCCCAAGCTCCAGTTTGGGAAAACTTTTCTTGTTCTCTCTACCACCATTACGGCCATCCCACTCCCCTTCTCATAAGCCATCCCACTCCCCTTCTCACTGCTTTCTTCAACTAAATTATGAGCCACACATTTTTTTTTTTTTAAAGTAGGCTCCATGCCCAACCTGGGGCTTGAACTCATTACCCTGGAATTGAGGATCGCACGCTCTACCAACTGAGCCGGGCAGGCACCCCCACACGTAATTTAAAGTAAAATTCTGGGAATCAAAATAGAAGAGTTTTTATTACCCACCAGTAAGAATTTAATGGCTCCTAGTTGGAAGGCATTGCATGTTACTTTGTAGATAGATAATTACAAAAATTATCGCTTAGCTTCTGCCCAGAGCTGCCTGATCCTTAATACACAGTGAAGTGAAAATTTTGTAATTGTCACTATTTTAAAAGGTGATAATTTAAGTAGTTACCCAGAGGGATCATATGGTCCCCTCAATTGGCAAGCTGTGATACCAATGCACACCTAAGGATGAATACAGAGGTTGTCATGGCAACACTGAAATTTGGTGAACTGCTCAAAAGAGCAAATATATTCCTGTGAATCTCAGGAACGTGTGACTAATGATTTCTGTTTGCAGGCCTCACTGATCACCTGGTCAGAGTATTGAGAGCAAGGTGCAGTCTGCTTCTTGGCTGTATCTTTGGTTCTCCTGGCTTATGATTGTGAGAAGCTGTGCTCTTTTTTTTTTAAGATTTTTATTTTATTTTTGAGAGAGAAAGAGAGTACAAGCAGGGGAAGCAGCAGGCAGAGGGAGAGGGAGGAGCAGGGAGCCCAGTGTGGGGCTCGATCCCAGGACCCTGGGATCATGACCTGAGCCGAAGGCAGACGCTTAACAACTGAGCCACCCAGGCACCCCAAAGCTGTGCTCCTCTTGACTTTTGTTTCACTCCCTTCATCACCATTACTTTGGAAAATATGTACCATCCAGTCAATATCGAGATGGATTGTTGACTTAGTTTATAGCAGTGGGTAATTTGAAAAATATAGATAACTTAATGTTAAACACAAATATAAGGACACCTGTAATGTATTAGGAACACAAGAAATTATTTCAAAGGTTACTCCAACTGAAAAACTGTTTGCTTGTTTGGTTTTTTTTTTTCTTTTCTGGGGAATGGAGAAATACAGTTGAGACACATTATTTTATAGACTCAACACAGTTTAGAGAGAAACCAAAAAAATATTAATTATTGATTTCACATCTAAGCATACTTGTAAATAAATGCAAAAGGCCTTGCAAAGCAAAGATCTAATTTCCTTTCCTACAAAACAGAAATAGTAAAATGTTTTGTAGAAATTCAATTAAAGAGTCAAGATCATCCTAGCACCTTATTTGGTAATTTTCAGCTGTTTCTAGAGTGAATTTTAGAATACTTTTTTAGAGCTTTTGAGATGTATATCATATTGTACTTTCTCATCAAATTACTTTTCAAAAATATCTCCAAATTTTCCAGCCCTGAGTGTTTACTATGGACTTGGTACTACTTGACCTGTCCTCAGAAAACAAAATTAAACAGGGTAGTCGGACATTACCTCCAAAAACTCTGCAAGTGTACGACGCTAAACTCTTAAGTGTTTCACGGCATTGCAGGTGATGATTTCTGGAGGAGAAATTGGACGAGATGCAGGCAGAGGAGGATGGGAGCACAAAGTCACTGCACACGGTAACACGGAGCAAGGGCAGGAGCTGCCATGTTCACAAACCAGCCTGGAAAGGAGCAAAGGACCCTTGAAGCGTCAGGCCTGGGAGCACCTGGGAGTGGTTTCAGGAAATGAATTTAGGAAGATAGGTTTGAACCATATGATGAAAAGCATTGAATGTTTAAAGAAGGGGTGTGATGGAATCATACTTGTAACTCTAGGGTCAGTGTGGAACTGGATTGAAGTAGAGAAGATCAGAGCTAGGGAGACCAAGCCAAAGAAAGGGAATAAGGACAGAACCAAGAGGGACCAAGAGAAGGAAACTTGACCCATTACAATGTCGACAGACACTAATATTCCCCAAGGGGGCTTACCATGCCTTTTCAAGCCAACTGCTGTTCAAAACATCCTCTCATTCAATCTACCAGTAGACTCTCCTCAGACGGGATCAGCGTCCCTACTCATAGACAAGATAACTTTCACTGAAAGTTGAAAGAACTTCCCCCAAGACCTTGTCCCCCAAGGTCATACACCAGAAAGAGAGATTTGAAATCAAATATGACTGATTCCAGAGCTACAGCCATTGAATAATTGTAAAGAAGACAATAGTGAGTTAATGGGTTTTTTTTTTTTTAGCAGATCATTCCTCTCCATCTCTGCTTCCTATAAACAGTACCCCTTTCATTAAACACTTTCATTTAAGTAGAAAAAATAATGAATCCTTTGAAATGCTTTTAATTAATTTCTCAAGATAATAAACTATGGTGCAGTCTAATGGAGACTCATTAACAAATATCAGGATATTATACTACTTTAGAGGCTGGAAAAGACTTATAGAGTATAATGGGGGTTTTTTTCCTAATTTTATCTCCTCGGCCCCAGTACCTAGCACAGCGGACCAGGGAGACATACAATAAATTGTTCAGTGGAGAGGCTTGGACGTCATCTAAACCAATCTCCTTTTTTTCACAATCGAGGAACTTGAGACACTTGATCCTGTGATTTGACAAGGCACGGCATGAAGCTCACATCTGACTTCGGTGAGCCCAGGGTAATTTTTATGAAGAGTTCATTTGTTTTAACAACACTTATAGGAATAACACAGAGAACCCACATTACAAATGTGTGCTTGTATGTACAAGAACTCAGCTAGAAAAGTATAGTCAATAGATGGAATGTATTATATAATAAGAAGTCTACAAAAACCACTTAGCTGCCACCAATAAGAAATTTCTTGGTTTTAAAATATCTAAAAGCTGTCATTGTGCAGAACAATTTTATAAGTTTATTTATACTTGTTATAATGTGGCATTTCTGAAACCTATTTACTGAAACATTTTGGCTTGCCTTGGTCCTTTATGTCCATGTACTGTCTTAAAATTCACACACAAGTGAAAATGGAAAATTAAAAAACTTGCCAAAATATCTGATTCTGTGGTCTGTTTTCATTAACTATCATATACTTAGGTACCTTCTGGCTCCATTGGACCACACTGGAAATTACCAATAATAGAAAGAAAAACTTTGTTGTTTACTTAAAAATGAAGTGTTTCCTCTCATGGATGACTTTACCATATTCTCCACATATGCAGTGTGCTAGCATGACAGCTTTTGGCATAATTGTTACACATTTGTTCTAGGTAGCAGATAGGTTGGTGTCTTTAAATGAACCAAGCAGATAAGCTCCACTTTGCTCCTGTAAGTAAGTGCAGTAATAAGTGCAGAAGTAAGTGCAGATAATCCCCAAGCAAGGTTTTTGCACCAGGACCCAGAAGTGAAGTCTATTAGTCAGTAGACTTCTGATATTATCAATTTCAGACTGTCAAATTATGAACAAGGAATCATGAAATGTCTCCATCCCTCCAGCAGAGGGCGCAAACTCACCAGCAGCTTTTGCTAGTTGCCCTCTTGGGTAGAGTTCACCCCATTAGTTGATTTGTGGGCAAGGAGCCCCTGTGGCAATGCTATCAAAGTGTGGATCCCAAACTGGCTGCTGACTGCAAACTTTCTGTTCGTTAGATTGACTATAGATAAGGAGCTGGAGCCAGAATATAAATCAACTATGTAACTAAGTGCACTTTGTATTTCAACTGACTAAATTGTGTGTGTTGGGAAGGGGCAAGACTTTCTCAGTGAAGGCACAGGTGTGCTGATTTTCATTCTGGAGCAAGCCAGAGCAAAGAGCAAGCCATCTTTGATCAGGGCTTCAGAGAATTCCTTGCATAGCCCCTTCCTTTCCAAGGGAGAGCTGCAGGCTAGAGGCCAGACTGAGGCTAGAAAGCAAAACTTAGGCCCCAGGAGAATTTTAGATGATTCATTTTCTTGACTAAATTGTACATGGTATTATAGTTAACCTAACCAAAGTAAGCATTGCATATTATGATCTTGGGAATAAAAAAATACGTACCTTAATTTGCCTTTGATTGAAGATAACATTTGACTACTTTAAATCAATTAAGTTGTTTTCTATTGGCCTTTCATAATGTATTATTTCATCCATATTCATACTAAGAAGAATTGAAAATTAAAGGCGATCCACAGCTCCTAGAAGTTGCCATTAAGTGTGTGTACTGAGGTGTTGGAGGGATTAAATACTGATGGCACATTCATGATTTCCAATCTTAGGATCAACCTTTAGACTGTACGATTAAGGGAAAGGAAATTTTGTTTTTAGGCTTTCTATGGATTTCACCCTTGATGCAAAACAGATTTCTCTTTCTTAATATGGGCAAAATCGTATTTTTTTAATTATTAAAAATGTCCTATATATTCTAGATTGTCACCCTAAATGCTAACCAGCTGCACTATAACAGAAATTCAGGGTTTTAATGATCCTCGCAAAATAAATTAGATGCATTTGTCCACTTCCTGAGTCTCGAACATATTTTTTGTTTTAGTTTTTCCCTTCAAAAAGCAATTTAAAAAGTGGAGTCAACGTAATATAAATATTTTTGCTTTCACATCAATTTCAAAATAAAAGAGGCAGTTTAATGGAGTGTGAGAAATGGCATCAGTTATAAAGACTTCTATTATCCGTGTGTAAGTGTTTAAGGACATTTCCTTTTAAAAAGAAAACAAGTATAAGAAAAAAATTCAGACGCAACTTTTTCGTCTATTGTTTTACGACTATCGTACTGTCATGTTTTGCACATGATTCCAGATTATTCAACGATCTCATAAGTCTATAAAATTGAGCCAGAAAACCAGCACCATTTCAGGACTAAGCAAGAGCATTATGGAGCACTAACATAACACACTTCGTAGTCATAAAGGTAAAACTAGATTCCCTTAATAAGATATGGGATTACAAATTCATAACAGTGTCCCTTACAGATTTTCTTATCCTTCTGATCAGATGTTCAATGGCTTGAAAGCTTGAGTGCTATTAATCAGAGAGTTATATATTATACACCATCTCCTAAAAAGACAACCTTATTTGAAATAGTGGTTCATATGGTTGGTTGCAGACTTTTCAGAAAATAAATTACACCAATTCCAGTAAATTCTTAGGATCAACTAAAATAATCAAATACACATTTGAGCACATTTCATACAATGACTATGTAGAAATCATTAGCTAAAGCATCTGTTGATGGTTAAAATTAGCAATCTTATCTGTCTGCAGATAATAAAGTTTGTGAAAAATCCCTCCAATTAACAGCTGTTGCAAATTATTTTATCTTTTGCATGTTGAGCTGTTTTGAAATCTTTAAAAAAAAATGTTTACGATGAGCTTTTCATTGGGGAAAAAAAACAGTTTTGATAACTTCACACATAGGTAAATCTAGCTGGCCCTACTTATAAAAAAGAGGAGTGATTTGCATTCCAAGAGGCAAGTTTTTGCTATTTTATTTTATTTTGGTGAGGTTTTACTTATCAATTTTCCCTTTTATAGATTATGTTTTTTTAAATCAAGTCTAAAAACACTGCCTAGCGCTAGGTTCTGGATATTTTGATCAATGTGTTTTCCTAAAAATTTTATAGTTTTACATCTTACATTTCTCTAGAGTCCATTTTGAGTTTTGTTTTATTTTTGTATAAGATGTGAGATTTAAGTTGAGTTGCCTTTATTACGCCTAGGGATATCCAGTTGATATTTCAGAGCAATTTCTTCAGCGAGCTGTCCTTCCTCCATTGAATTGCTTTTGCATCTTCAAAAATTCCCTGAATATGTGTGTGGGCTTATTTTTGTGTTCTCCACTCTGTTCCATTCATCTGCCTCTCTCTTCACCAATATCACACGGTCATGCAAGAAGTGCCTGAATTATCTTTTTCTCTGGACTATCCTGTCCTCTCTAAACCTAATTATTCCTTATTTTCCCCCATGACATTTCCAAAGTTTTCTTCCCTTTGTATAAACACTTTGTCAATAAATAACCTATTACACTTGCCTCCTGAGCTTAAGCTTCTTTCATTTATGCTCAGTTCAAATATTAGTCCTGAAACTTTGATTTGACTTCTGTGGTAATATGATCTCATTGCCTTTAGGAGTTTTAATATGTATATCACTTATTCATTGATGGTCTACTCTGGATTCTATAATTGTACAAAGAAGTGTGTAATCATACCCCTAAAATTAATTTTTTATACCCCTCAGGAATTACATCAGTCTTCTATATCATATCATTTGGCATTGAAAAGTCAAATAACATTATGAGGCAAGATACGATCAGAACAAAATGCATATTGGCAGTTGTACCCTGGACAATGATACCCAGCCAAGGGGCTGCTAAAGGCTCAAATTTAGCTCATGCTCCACCTGCCTAGCCATATGCGCTAGTTGCATCTTCCAAAAGAAGCATGGTTTTCTAATTTTCAGAAAGGTCTAATATAGGCAAATAGTTACCTTGTGTAGCACAGAAGAAGTGGTGGTGGCCTCCAAGCTTCCCTCCAGTTCTATAATTCTACAGAAGTTCTTAGGAGGCAGACATCACTGGAGGCTAAGGTGTTGGAACAAGGTTTCATGTACCGTGTAGAACTTGAAATGGGCCTTGAATAATTGGCACAGTTTGACTGAAAAGATTAGGCAGAAAGTTGCTAGTGGAAAAAAAAAAAAGTTAATACCCAAAGGTGAGAATGTATGTAGTGTATTTAAGGAACAGAATTATTTCTAGAAATCTGTAAACCCATATTCAGATAGCTATTTTCTCAGTAAATAAACACTGAATGTAACACTATTATAATATACTGGTCTGTGAAATTTTTTGCCTTCAATAAAGTGTCTTAATATTTGGACAGGTTAGGCATGACTTCTAAGAACTATAAATGTGACTTCTGCACACCTATAATGGCCGCTTTTACTTTTACGTCTAGATAAGGTTAATATAATCAGACTAACATAATATTTTTTCTGACTTGAAATGTGAAAAGATCTGATCCCTTTCCCTGTTTGATAGAAGTATTCCATTCTCTTTTAAATAATGTGACTTTCTATCACTGTGTTTAAAATTATTATTCCATTGCTCTCTTTTAATTTCCATAATCACATTTATAATCCTCTAAAACAACTGCAACAGTGATCCCATTTTTTGTTAAAGAGCACTCCTCAAGATTAAGGATGTACTTGTTTGAAGAAAAAAATATCCACAAGTATTCTTACTTTCTATATTCATATGTGCATTACAGTTTATTGAGAATGCTAATATATTCATTATAAAAAAGTTAATGCTCTATTACTTTTCTTTTTTTTTTTTAATGTTTCTGTTCTGTGTAAATGAGCCAAAGAAAAAAGTATCTTTTAGGAACTGTCACTACTGATGAGATAGTCAATACTGAAATCACCTAACTAGAAAGAATTTTGGGATCTTGCTCACCAAACCCTTCTAGACTACCTGAAACAAAACCACTCAATCTCTTGTCTCTGTTCCTGTTCCATTGGTTTCATATTCTGTTGCTTCCATTAGTATATTGTTAGATATCTGTCACTTCCACTAGACTGGGTTACCATCTGTTCATACATGAGGTCTTGTACCCAAGCACCAAACTCTAGTGCCAGGTGTCACAGGAATACCAAAAAATACTTGGTAAAATAATGTTGACAAAACAGAAACAATTGGTAGCTTGTGACATTTCACTGTCACATGCATTGATAATGGCAGAATCAAGACTAAAGCCTGTTCATTTCTAGACCAGTTCCTATGGTTCTAACTTTTTTCTGGTTTTTCTGTAACATTTCTTAAAATTTTTTGATTATGAAACTCATTCATATTTATTGTGAAGTATAAAGATAAGGTATAGTAGATATAAGAAAAGATAATATCCCAAAGACAAATACCCAAGGACAAATATCATTAATTTATTGATGTCTTTTCTGTGTGTTTGTGTGTATGTGTGTTTAATTGAGGTCATTAGCTATAAACTGCATATTATTTTCTGGCATAAATAATTACTGGTGCCATTAATTTTGAAATAGGAAATGGTGGGTAGGAATGGTTTAGAAATGTGTATTAAATTTGAGGTTTCTAAATTACATCTAAACAGAGGTATTCAAGTAGATTATGCATTTTCTCAAGTAGTTCTCAGCACATTCAGGTGTAAGAAAAAGGTAGAACTAGTTGAGAGTCAGCATTTTGTCAGGCAGGTAGTACAGAAAGGTGGTACAAAATAACACCTTTAAGGCTTGTGCACCTCTGGTTACTATACTCAGGAAGGGAATGATGAAAGCAGGCAAGGTTGTAAAGATAGTAAATGTATGAATAAATGTATGACATTGACATCGGTTTGGAAAAATGAAGATAGAAAAGAAATATAATTGGGGCACCTGGGTGGCTCAGTTGGGTAAGTGTCTGTCTTGGGCTCAGGTCATGATCTCAGGGTCCTGGGATCGAGCCCCGCCTCAGCTCCCTGCTCAGCAGGGAGTCTGATTCTCCCCCTGTCCTCCGCCTGCTTGTGCTCTCTGTCTCTGTCTCTCTCTTTCTCAAATAAATAAATAAAATCTTAAAAAAAAAAAGAAATATATGAAGAAGAAAGAAAGTAAATGAACAGACAAGAGGGAATAGCCAGAAATTAGAAAGAAAACAATGAGAACAATATCCACAAGATCAAGGAAGGAGATAATGATGGTAAGACACAAGTTTCAGTCAACAGTTTAATAAGAAACATCTACTGTAATTTACCATATGTCCATATGTCAGGTATAGTATTACAGTGTTATAGAGCTAAGTGTGAAGAAAGGAGAAAAACAAACAAAAAAAATGAGAAAAGCAAAGCTCCTGATCTCAAGAAGTCCACAAATCAGCAAAAGCATAAGACAAGTACCTCAATTACCATATTTCACATCTAGTAACACGAGCCCTGATTAAGGCACACAATTGTAAGAGCCCTGAGTGAGGAACAAAATGAGATATCAAAGGCACAAATGAGATATCAGTTGGGAAATCAGGACAGATTTCACAGAGGAAGGGTAAAATAAACGTTGAGGGATAAATTGGAGTCCAAATGTGTAGATTTGGAAACAGGAAAGCAAACAGAAAAGCCTTGGAAATGACTGAGAATGAAAAGCTGGAGCATGGCCAGATGGCAGCAAGCAATGCAGGTGGGAACTAAAGGTAGCAGACAATTAAAATAAAGACCTTTTGAAATTTTGAATCAATGGAGGTATTATTTCTTTTGCAGGGTTTTAGCAGTTCAATGCTTCTGTTGTGTAAAAAGGAATATATATATATTCCTATCTGCTAAGCCTCCATGGATGCTGAAATGTTTTCGTCACTGATATTATGGAGAAATTGTTACTCACACACGCAAATAAATCAACCATTATGGCATTTTCTGCTCAAACATAGCTAATTATAGACTATATATATATATATATATATATATATATTAGCATATTGCCTACCATATTTGGCAACAATCCACGAGACTAATACCATTTTATGCTTCAGGGCTTTTGCAAATATAAATACATTTTTCAGGGTAGGAACAATTTGAGAAACCACAGTGTTCCTTAGCTCATCATTGGAAATGGTAATTAGCACATCAGTAAATTACCTGTAGAATTTTATTTCCATGAACAAGAAAATAATGTTATCTCACTCAGTGCAGCAGGCTGATGTGAATTATGACCTTCAGAAAAATGAAGCCTTATGATTATCCACCAAAGGTGCAAATTCATGCTGATGATGTTGCTGTTCTAGCAACTTGTTATTCTGAAGTACAGAGTAGTGCTCATAGAATATTCTGAAGAAGTCCCTAGAACAGCTTGAACACAAGTATGTTCTGGTCCATTTCCTTCCCTCTGAGATCAGGGTGCCGAACATTTTACTATTTCCTTTTGTTTAGTTGGTGCCTTTAAATACTGCAAGAAAGCCTCTTCAAATGTATCTACAACAAACTGCTGTTGTACCATAAATAAATTTTGTTAATTAAATTTTAAGAAGAAATACCATTAAAAGGCTAATGAAATTATATGGGCTACTATATATGTAATATTATATATATATATATATATATATATATATAATTACCATCTTCATAGCATTTACAAATCACTTAAATCTCAAAGTAGCTTTAAAACTTTTAAAATCTACCTGTTCCTTCTTTTGTTAATGATTATTTTATTTTTTTATTATCAAGCAATATACAGAAAAAAAAGACATGTATATTTTTTCTCTTTATCTGCTAAAAATTACTGAAAAGAAAATACGTATTATCAGACTGCTTTGAATTTCCCATTTAAGAATCTAAAAATTCCCTTGACTAATTGTTTTGCAGAAAAACAAATCATGAATTAATGGAATTAAAGTACCGAAGTGGGACCTTAGAAGTAATCTAATTTTTAAAAACTACCATGTGCTTAAATCCATTCTACAAGGATGCCAGCAAGTTCTTTATGTCTCAATAACTACAATCACAAAGGACTTATTATCATTAATACAGATTATTCCTTTTTTACGTACTTGTGCTAGTCATAGTTTTTATCCCCATAGGCTTTATATACTGTTCTATACTCCACCATTGTAAGACAAAATAAAATAAAATCTGCTTGTACATTATATTCTTTTACATATTTTTAGTTGAAGATGATAGGGTAAAATTTACATTATCCTAACCCCTCTCAGAAACTAACTAAAAGCAATATATATAAATAATAAAAACAAAATTTTAAAGGGGAACTTCACCTTTAATAAAACTAGGAAATAGCTACCAACTCATATCTTAAAGTGGAATGATACATAACAAATATGGGGAATGAGGCTAAATCATGAGACGATGAAAAAGTAAACATGGACTTTAAGCAACAAGCTGAAGTCTTCAAAAATTGCTGGAATTTGCTTGAAGAACCTACTCAAACGTTGCTGTGTCGAAAAGCAAAGTCTAGAAGAGGGTTTATGTCATGAAGGCAACTTCTGCTCATTTCAAACCAGAGAGAACAGAAGAGGTAGGGCTTATAATGAGTCACCATAAGGCACCATAATAAAAGAAAACCTAAGCAAATTCTTGAAAGAAAGAAAGAAAGAAAGAAGGAAGGAAGGCACGAAGGAAGGAAGGAGGGAGGGAGGGAGGGAAAGAAAGAAAGAAAGAAAGAAAGAAAGAAAGAAAGAAAGAAAGAA